>NC_081405.1:156136953-156314453 GCF_030272615.1 Cryptomeria japonica | reverse complement strand
GGAGAGAACAAAGAAATTAAGGAAGTCATCCCTTAGCCCCGCAAGAGAAAAGTCAAAGGAAAATAGTGATGAGGGATAGAGGGAAAGCTAAGGTAGAAAGAAACATTCCCCTTCCACCCCGCAGGATCAAAATCAAAGAATTTGGGGTGATGCGGGATAGAGGGGTGATGTGAACAAAGGAAAAACTTTCTTCTCTACGCTGTAGAAGAAGTAAAGGAGAAAATACACCCTGCGGGCTAACGGAGAGAAATGTAAAGGAAACAAATATTTCCCTCTACCCCATGACGATGAAATAAGGTAGAGAAAGGTGGCTATGGGTGGAAGGATTAAGAATTAAAAGAAGAAATAAATTTAAAGAAGATTAAAGGCCGCCACATCAGCAAGTCATAGGAGGTGAAAGTTAAATCTTAACTATCCATTTCAGAATCAAGGGTGGAGTTCAAATCTTGAGGCCAACAACTCGCAACACTCAAATGACGCAAATTAATGGCAACTAGAATTAGTGCCGGCTACGGAGATAAAATCAAAATTTTCACAATTCATTTGTTCATGACACAATCAAGAGATTGAGAAAACAAGGTTTTAGGTAGGGAGCACAAATTTGCAGTGAAAGACCACTTGACGGAGTTTTTTGAAGACAAGTAGCATTGCCACTTCTATTGCTTTTTAAAATTGGTCTGTAGAATTCAGTGAATTCGTCAGTAGGGCTATTGAATTTATCGAATAGAAAAAATTCAAACCGGAGCAAGAACAATGGTTCCCAAGAGGAAGGCTACAACTAAGCAAACCACAGAAAAAACTCCTCAGCAGGGTGACAGTTTGAAGCACAGGAGGAAGAAAGAAACCAACCCAAAACCCACACAAACCCCACAACCTACACAAACCCTGCAACCTACACAAACCCAACCTGTAGTAGCTATAAATGTAGAAACCCTAGAGAAACAAATCTCGGAGTAGTTGGTCGAGATTGAGAGCAAGAAGAAAGATGTTAGAGGTTTACACTGGGACATGCTCAAACTTTTCAAGGGTTCCACTATGCAGGATTCACTAAAAAGGGTTTTCAATGACAAATTCATCAAATATGGGGATTCTTAGATTGAAGAGAGGGGGTGGGATATTTTATAGTTCTTTTATGGCAATTAAGACAAGGATATACTAATGTCAAATCCTTGGAATCTAGACCTAGGCAAATTGTCAGTGCCTAATATTTTTGTGGAGCCCAAGTTAATCAGATTCATAGCAGGAAGATAACACCTTGATTCTATGACAATCAAAACTATAGAAGGAAACATCATGCTAGATATAAGCAAAGAGGCTATACTATCCTTTTTTTATCTGAATAGAGAATCTTTGAAGGAGATTAATCTTGCCAAATTTGAGGATGATTACAAAAAGAAGAAGTTGATTCTAAGGAGAGATGAAGTGCCAAGGTACAAGAAGAAGATGTACCAAGGAGAAAAGAATTATTTGTTACAATCAGAAGAAGAGCCATTTGAGTTGCAGTTATCTTTGAGCACTATTTTGTAAGGACATATTATGCACTGTGTCATATTTTAGGAATTGATGCACAAAAGACAAAAATGTCTATGTCTAATGCCAATTTCAATGAGAATCTAACATTTTCATTCAAATGAGCTATATGATTTTTCTACATATGTTCAAGACCAATTTCATGAAGGGTTAATAAGGGTAAAAGGCAACCAAACAATGGTGATTTTCAAGCATTACTCCCTCTTGTGTCATCTAATTCTCATTCAAAACTAGATAGCATGGAGCCCAAGCCTCAAGATCGACATGAGAGATGTTATTATGAGGATCTAGTTACTACTGAGAGGGGGGGTGAATCAGTAGTAAAATAATTATGTAATACTTCAAAAAATTATACTGGTAACTACTCAAACAATCCGGTTAACGGATGTACTAAACCATTCACTCAAGTGTTCATCATTATGCAAACAATGTAAAGATATCAAATGCATAAATCAACAATGCAACCACCATATGAACACATAAATTTTTCATGTGGAGACCCAAATGGGAAAAACCACAACGGGAATTAGCACCCACAAAATATTTGCACTCTTTTAGAATGCGCTCAGGTAAAGGCCTAGCTCGGTTAGGAGCTTACAATATGCTCGATTAAGAGAAGACCCTATTAGGAGTCACCCGATTAAGGGATTTGCCCCGTCCCTATTAAGATCCCTACCTTGTTAGAGGATTTTAAACTCAAGCTAATGAGCCACCCGGTGAAGGGATTTACAATATAAGACCTGTTATGATCTACCCAGTTATGGGATTTAAAACTAGTGTAACTGTTAGGGAACAGTGGGGCAAATTATCTAATCACAACACTTCCTTGCTTGCTAGTACAAATCCTTTTCAGCTCAACTCTGGTACACACATGCAGACACTTCAATCTGGTTCGGCAACACCTTCTTCTCAAACTACGGACATGTAATCTCTTCTCCAACTAGCCCTAAATATATTTTTCAGTTAAGTCAGCTACATAACCCTAACTACATTCAAAATATAATGAATTTACATTACAAATCATTACAACAAATTTCTAGACAATTTCCACCATTGAATGATCACCGCCATCACCGCACATCGATTTGATAAGCAATCAAACCCTTGTCACATTCTACTAAGAACTTTGATGTTTGCCAAGAAATCTGATCCTTGTACGCACTCAAACACAATCTTATCATTAGACATGGATTCTAACACATCATCACTAAATTATGAACATTATAAGATCCACCACCAAACCTTAAATCATTACTGGTTAAAGATCTGTTACCGGTATACATTCTTCTTCATAGAGTTCATGATAGTCAATCACAACTCATTCAATACATCAAATCTACTGATGCGGTTGCAATCACAGACTCATGCCAATGTCATAAACATATGTTCCAAACCACAACATCTAACTCCTCTCCAATCGTCCATACCAGTCTCTTGATCATCACTTTGTTCCTAATTACCGATTTACAACAACTTAGCAATTTTGTTGTCTAACACATTCCTCTACTGGTAGGCCTAGATGACTTAGATGACTCAACAAACATGGTTGCCATCAATGACAACACAAATAAAGTCATCAAACAACTTACAACTATATCATCATCATCTAGCCAACAGTCTCCATCAACTTTACAAGTTATGCCAACAATAACTTTACCAGTCATCTTCTCATCTCATCGTCATCTCCATATGCCAAAAATCTTCCCATCATTATCTTCATTAGTTATGCCAACAATCTCCCCCTTTGGCATTGATGAAAACAATCTCCATCAAATTTACAAGGTATGCCAATGATAACTCTACTGGTCATCTTATCATCTCATCATCATCTCCATATGCCAACAATCTCCCCATCATTATCTTCATCAGTTATTCCAACAATCTCTCCCTTTGGCATTGATGGCAATACCAAAATCTCATCATGCAAAACTAGAACACTAACTATTATGACTGTAGTACACTGGTCTTCTCCCATCATCAGATATTCTCTTTCTTATCTTCATTGTTCTTCTCCTCCTTTACTTTACTTCTCCTCCTTTTCTTTACTTCTCCCCCTATCACTTTTCTTCTCCCCCTTTGACAATAATGCCAAAGGTGCAAAGTGTCAAATTCATCTTCTAGTGCTAGTGTTTTCTTCATCTTTGCTGCTCCCCCTGAGGAGTAGCCCTTTTCTCATCAATCCACAATGAAAGATCTTCAATTAGTCCACTGGATTGATGTTGCAACAACATCTTAGTTAACCTTTGGTATGGGTATAACCCCTAGATTTCCTTTGAGATATTCAAAGGTAGCCTTAGGCAAAGGCTTAGTGAAGATATCAGCCAACTGCTCCTTGCTTGACACATGCTCCATCTTGGCTTTCTTTTCCTCCACTCTTTCTCTCACAAAATGATACTTCAGTTCAATATGCTTTGTTCTAGCATGCAATACTAGGTTCTTTGAAATACTTATTGCACTTGTATTATCACAATATATGACCACCGGTTCTATCATATTGTCCTTGAATACTTCCAATACATGTCTCATCTATATTGCTTGAGTACAGCTCATAGATGCAACCACATACTCTGCTTCTACTATAGACTGAGAAATGCAACTTTGTTTCTTACTAGTCTAGGATACTAGTATTCCTCCTAGAAATAATGCTCCATCGGTTGTGCTCTTCCGGTCTTCTACATTACCTACCCAAACAACATCTATAAACATCTTCAAAGAAAAGTTTCCTTTGTATAAATACCATAATTCATAATCAATAGTTCTTCTGAGATACCTGGAAATTATCTTCACTAACATCATATGAGTCTGTTTAGGACTATTCTGAAATCTAGCCACTATACCAATTGCATGAGCAATGTCCGATCTGCTATGAACAACATAATGTAGTTTTCCAATCATTGATCTATACTCAATTTTATCCACTGAATCTGAATCATCTTCCTTGGATAATCTGCAACTAGTAACCATAGGGGTTTCGACTAGTTTACAATCTTCCATTCCAAAGGTTTTCAATACCTCCTTCACATATTTGGACTGGCTAATAAAGATTCCTCCTTTCATCTGTTGGACCTGCAAACCAATGAAAATATTGATTTCTCCTATCAAAGACATTTCAAATTCCTTTTTCATTTTTTCTGCAAAATTTAAACTCATGTCATCATCTCCTCCAAATATGATATCATCTACAAACACTTCTGCAATTAATAACTTGTCTCTTTCTGTCTTCAAGTAAATGTTGTTGTCCTCACTGGTTCTTTGAAATCCAATCTTTATCAGGTGTGAATGGAGCCTCTCATACCATTCTCTTGGAGCTTGCTTTAATCCATATAAAGCTTTATGAAGTTTGCACACCATGTCTTTGTCTTCAATCAATGCAAACTCATCCAGTTGTTCAATGTAAACCTCTTCTAGAATTCCATTCAAAAATGTTGTCTTAACATCCATTTCCTAAACCTTGAATCCTTTGAATACCTCAAATGCAAGTATCATTCTTACTCTTTCAAGTCTAGAAATCGGTGCAAAGGTTTCTCCATAACCATCACCTTCTTCTTGTGCATATCCTTTGCAAACTAGTCTAGCCTTGTTCCTAATCACTTCACCATCTTTATTCAATTTATTTCTAAACACCCACTTAGTACCAATCACATTTTTATCAATTGGTCTAGGGACAAGTGACCAAGTGTTGTTCTTCTCTATTTGATCAAGCCCTTCATTCATAGCTTCTATCCAATCATCATCCTTGAGACCTTCCCTCATTGTCTTAGGTTTAATTGTAGAAATCAGACAAGCACTTTCTTTGATCTTTCTTCTTGTTTGTACTCCAGTATTCCTGTCTCCAATTATCTGATCTGCTGAGTGATTCAACTTTACATATCTAGGTATAACCGGTTCCGGTATAGAAGTTTCTTCTTGTTCTTGTTCTTGTTCTTGTTCTTCATCTTCATCATCCTTCTAGTTGAGCGGTATCCTCCACATTGTTCTTCTCAACATCATTTTGAACTTTCGGTCCAATGATCACTATCTTCTATTCTTCTACTACATCAAATTTGTTGGTATCATCAGATTTATCAGAATACTCATCAACTTTCATATTAACAATTTCCACAATCTTCTTGGTTCTTTTGTTAAAGCACTTGAATGCTTTTCTGTTAGTTGAATAACCAAGCAAAGTTCCTTCATCACTTGTAGGATCAAACTTTCCGATATACTCATCTCTCTTTATGTAACACCTACTGCCAAAGACTTTGAAATAACTAAGATTAGGAGTATGACATAACTAAGATTAGGAGTATGACCATACCATAATTCATAGGGAGTTTTGTCACTACCTTTCTTGACCAATACCCGGTTCATTGTGTATACTGTAGTGCTAACTGCTTCTATCCAAAACATTTTAGGCACATCCCCTTGTATCAACATTGTTCTAGCTGCTTCAACTATGGTCTAGTTCCTCCTTTCTAAAATCCCATTCTTCTATGGTGTCCTTTGTGCAGATAGTTGTCTTTTGATTCCATTCTCATCACAGTATTTCACAAATTCAGCTAATGTGGATTCTCCACCCCGGTCAATTCTTGGGCACTTTAGGTTCTTACCGATTTCTTTCTCCAATAAGGCTTTGAATGCCTTAAACTTGCTGAAAGCATCAGACTTCTCCTTAAGAAATGTAACCCACATCATTCTTGAATGATCATCAACAAATATCATGAAATATTTATCACCATAAAATCTCCTAGTCCTCATAGGACCACATAAATTAGTGTGCGCCAAATCTAAAATATATTTAGCAGAAAATGATTTTCTTTTAAAAGAGGAAGTAGTCAACTTACCCAACTGACACTCTTTACAAATCATATTGTCTCATTTGACTAGTTGTGGCATACCTCTAACCATACTTGACTTGCTGGCCTTAACCAAATTATCAAAATTTACATGACAAAATCTTCTATGCCATAACCAGTTGTCCTCAAATTTTGCAACCAAACATCTGTTAACATTAGTATTCAGATGGAATACGTCACCTTTTGTCTGTTTACCAGTAGCAATCACTTCTCCTTTACTTCTAAAATCCTACACACTCTAGATTCTTGAACTCAAGATGATAACCTTTATCATTTAGCTGACCATCTTTCAACAAGTTATGCTCCAATCCTTCAACCCAATAAACATCATTAGCATTACTTTTTCCATTTAAAGAAATTGAATCTTTACCTTTTACCAAGCATGGTGTATTGTTGCCAAATCTCACTACTCCAACATCAAATTCTTCAAGTGAGATGAACTTGTTCTTGCCACTAGTCATGTGATGTGAGCAACCACTATCGATGACCCATCATCACTATTGTCAATATGGGACACTAAAGCTTTCTTGTCAGAGAGATCTTCCTTAACTACTACAAAAACAATTTCCTCATTATCTTCATCCTTTGATTCCTCATCAGAAACACCTTCATCAGCTGCAACGTAACATTGTTTCTTACCTTTTTCCTTAGACCTTCTGAACTTTTCCTTTTGATCACTGTTAGGACAATTAGCAACAATTTGTCCTATTTTGTTACATGAGAAGCACTTAAGAGGAAGCTTGTCTTTGTACTTACCGGTGCCTCTAGGAATTTTCTTTGCCAGTAAAGCTTCAATTTCTATCATGTTATGTTCACCATCCACTTCTTCATTTCCACTGCCATGATGAATTGACCTATATTCATTCAAGATTTTCTTTTCTTATCAGTGCATTAGATACTGATTCTTTGAAAGAAGATTCTACTTTAGGTACAGTATTGTCAAATCTTTTCAATTCAAAAGTAGTAATTTTTCCTATCAATGAATCAACTGTAACTTTATCAAGTTGTTGACTGACCTCAATTCTTGGATAGAAGATACTCTAATAGCATAAGCAGGAAATAGGGTTCTAATAATTTTACTTACCACTGTGTCTTCTATTATGGTTCCACCGACACTTTTGATTCCTCCAACTACTTCTTTTATTCTATGTCCGTACTAGGTGATGTTTTCACCTTCCATCATCTTCATGTCATCAAACTTGCCTCTTAGGCTTTCTTATTTAGCTTTTTGCACATGCTCATCTCCACCATAAATCTTCAACTTTCCCAAACTTCATAAGCAGTTTCTAAATCATGAACATTAATATATTCATAATCAGAAAGTGTACTTACAATGGCTTCCAATGCTTGAATATTCTCATGTTGTTCCTTGACTTGATCTGCAATTAGAGTACCAATAGGAGGTGTGTAATGATTAACCACATGCTCTGAGAACTATGGCCCCATAACTTTAATGTAGATCTTAATTCTGTCACTCCATATTCTGTAGTTATCCTTTGTGAACTTAGGACCCTCCTTCTTCATTATCTTGAAGCTTTACCTCAATCGGTTAAGCTTTTGCACAAAGAGGATCTGGTGCTTTGATACCAATTGTTACTATGAGGATCTGGTTACTACTGAGAGCTTGGGGGGGGGTGAATCAGTAGTAAAACAATTTTGCAATACTTAAAAAATCTGTATCGGTAACTACTCAAACAATCTGGTTAGCAGATTTATCAAACTATTCACTCAGGTGTTCATCATTATGCAAACAATGTAAAGATATCAAATGCACAAATCAACAATGCAACCACCATATGAACACAAAGATTTTTCACGTGGAAACCCAAATGGAAAAACCACGGTGGGAATTAACACCCACAAAATATTTGCACTCTTTCAAAATGCGCCCGGTTAAAGGCCTATCCCAGTTAGGAGCTTACAATATGCCCGATTAAGAGTTGACCCTATTAGGAGTCACCCGGTTAAGGGATTTACCTCAGCCCTGTTAGGAGCTCTACCCTATTAGGAGTAACCTTGTTAGAGGATTTTAAACTCAAGCTAATCATCCACCCGGTGAAGGGATTTACAATATAAGACATGTTAGGATAAACCCAATTAAGGGATTTCAAACTATTGTAACTATTAGGAAACAACAGGGAAAATGATCTAATCACAACACTTCCTTGCTTGCTAGTATAGATCCTTTTCAGCTCAACTCTTCTACACACATGCAGACACTTCAATCTAGTTCAGCGACACCTTCTTCTCAAACTACCGGCACACAATTTCTTCTTGACCTAGCCCTAAATACATCTTTCAGTTAGGTTGGCTACATAACCCTAACTACATTCAAAATACAATGAATTTACATTACAACAAATTTATAGACAATTTCCACAATTGAATGATTACCACACATCACCGCACATCGATTTGATAAGCAATCAAACCTTTGTCACATTCTACTAAGCACTTTGTTGTTTCCCAAGAGATTTGATCCTTGTACACGCTCAAACACAATCTTATCATTACACACAAATTCTGACATGTCATCACTAAATTATGAACATGATAAGATCAATCACCAAACTTTAAATCATTATCGATTAAAGATCTGTTACCGGTATACATTCTTCATCATAGAGTTTATGACAACCAATCATTACTCACTCAATAAATCAAATCTGTTGATGCGATTGCAATCACAGACACATGCCAATGTCATAAACATATGTTCCAAACCACAACATCTAACTCCTCTCCAATCGTCCATACCAGTCTCTTGATCATCTCTATGTTCCTGATTACTAGTTTACAACAACTTAGTTGTTTTGTTGTCTAAGACATTCTTCTACCAGTTAGGCTATACCAGTAGGCCTAGATGACTTAGATGACTCAACACACATGTTTTCCATCAATGACAACATAAATAAAGTCATCAAACAACTTAGAACTATATCATCATCATCTAGCCAACAATCTCCATCAACTTTACAAGTTATGCCAACAATAACTTTACCGGTCATCTTCTCATCTCATTTTCATCTCCATATGCCAACAATATCCCCATCATTATCTTCATTAGTTATGGAAATAGGAGATTCTAAAGGTGAGCAATGGACAATTTAGAGATGGACTCAGATTTGGGATAAAGAGTCCCAGAGATGATTATGTTGCATTCTTTGATCATTTTGTTATGAAGGTTTTGAGATGGTGCTATCTAGAATGCTAAAGGATACCAAAAACAATTGTAAGGGCCCTGATAGCTAAGGATAAAAGGCCAACAAAAGAGCTCAGTTTCCATAAAATACCTTCTCTCCCAATTTTTTTGACTTCTTCCTTTTTGTTGAATAGTCAATGATAAGAGTATATGGGTGAGCTCAAGCACCACATTGGCTACCAATTGTTGTTCTCCCAAGGTTGGCATTCATGGTTTTTTTATGGTAATTGATGTGGATGGAGAAGAAATGGTTGGAACCGGAGAGAAAGGGAACTCATCTCTCTGGGTATATCCAATATAATGATTTTGTTGTAGGTTGTGAATCTTTGGAGAAAGTCGAAGACTTCATAAGAGAGAAATATCGCTTGCAGAGTGGAAAGATCAGAAGTTATGACCCACTTGAGGGTAAACAAAATGAGAAGAAAAGAGATTCCCCATGAACCTTTTGAATTTGAAGACTTGGAAAGGAATTGCACCTTTGAAAAAGCTTTAAACAATATAAGAAAATGGCATATTTTAGAAAAACTTGAAAGGGAGAAAAGGCAGAGAGATCCCAAGTTCATTGGTTTTTGTTCAAATGTAAAAATGATACATTGCTCGGATGCAACTCAACTTGCAAAAATTTGAGCAACTGTATACTCAAGCTCAAGGAGAGCCATTAGGATCAATAGAGGAGAGGCCCTCATACCAACCACCAAATCTTATGGTGGTTCCAGGTAAAGGAAAAGAGATCATGGGCCACTTGAGCAACATGAAATTCAGCTTGGTCCCTAAACAAATCAACCCAAAGGAAGAGCTAGAGAAGAACAAATCAATATTATAGATATTTAGGATGATAAAGAAGAGATGAACCAACCTTCTCTTTCTCCTCCACATGACATGTTCCATGATGAAGAATATACAGAAGAGAACATGGATGCTAATAGGGCTATTATGCTAAATGTCATTCCAATGGAGGGGGTAGAAGATGGAAAAAAGATTGTTTCTCTACAATTCATTTCTCATGATGATTTTGCTAAAAATACCGAATTCAAAAGTTTTTGGCTACCAACAAACTTGAAAGAATTGTCAGAATAGGAGGCAACCGATTTTGACCAAGAG
The DNA here is from genome assembly GCF_030272615.1 of Cryptomeria japonica. Lineage (NCBI taxonomy): Eukaryota > Viridiplantae > Streptophyta > Pinopsida > Cupressales > Cupressaceae > Cryptomeria > Cryptomeria japonica. Next base: position 156,303,785 of record NC_081405.1, on the reverse strand, counting down.
AACATTGATGTTACTCTTGATGAAGCCAGAAGAATGGTCAAGGAGAGAAACAAGTTATTGGTCCCAGATTTGGACCTGGAAGTATTTTTTATACTTGATTAAGCAATAAAGTAAGAGGATCCTACCTTTGTAAAATAATTCACTACTAATAAGGGTATTAGAGGGACAAGGTGTAACCCTAGTCTTAAGGTTTTGGACAAATGGTACAAGGCCCCCAACACCAGTAAGCCTAGGTTGTTGATAGGTTTAGAAGAGTAAGTAGAGGGTGCAATGATCTCTATATGGAAAATATCAGATTAAAGGTGTTGACAAAGAAGCAATCAGAGGCCTCCTCTTCTACCATGGTGATTGGGCACCAACTCCCGCCTCCCCAAACTCAAAGAGAACAAATAAAATTTATTGAGAAAGATGGTAATGTTCTCATCTCCCTGTATGAAATTGAGAAACTCATATATGAAATAGGGCTTTCAGGAAGATGATAAAGAGAAGAGGGAAAATGTTTCTTGAATTAGAAGTAAAAACAAATGAAAAATCTTTGAAAGTAATGGTAGGCAAGATAGAGCACCTTTTGCAAGGAATTTTGAATAAATTAACTGATGTATATAATTCCTATTAGACCCTTGAGAACACCATACAATAGTGCCAAATCTCTAAGGAAATTTTAAAGCCCTTGTATGAGAGGTGGAAACCATAGACAAGGACTATGAAAAATTTAGAGATGGCCACACAAAATCTTCCTAATGCTCCTCCTACCATCCTCCAAACATGCAAGATGGTAACAATGATAGTGAAAGAACTTCCATTTCTTGAGACAAAGGAGAAGGCAATAAAAGAGAAAATAGATTCATTTAATGAGTCTAAACACTGGACTAATCCTAACATATTGGTGGGGGATGGGAGCATCAAGACTCTCCAACAATGGATAAATTAATTTAAAGACATAGTCTCCATTGCCTTGCAAAACATCGATGATAGTCAAAAGCTGCAACTACCAATATATTACACAATGCTTGAAAAAATCACCACAACAGCCCTGTGATTCAATAAATTCATTATAGGGGCCATAAATGTTATTAGAAACAAATGAAGGGAGAGCCCAAATAAAGTGCAGCAGATTCAAAGCTTCAAGTGGCCAACCCACTTTAAAATTATGAAATGGCACCAGGAAAACGGCACAATGGAGGAAGAATGAATGAAAAAACACCATGGTAGGACAGACAGATTGTGTTTCAATTATATTTCAACGACATAATGGGAGCCTTGTCAAATCATTAGATTGGAGGTATCCCACAAAGATTGAAAGCAATTGATTATGTTAGAAATATAAATATTTTGGTCACATAATTCAATGCCTTGGTTATCTTACAAGGTTGGTTCTCAATTCTTGTCCACTTCTCTCTTTGTTGTTTATACATTTTTAGCTTCATCATCAACAACAACGTTAGCAAGAAATTTTATCTCTAGGTGAAGTAGTTATTCAATAGTGCACACATCAACATCATGCCACATCAGCAAATTTTGTAGTGGAAATTTTGTAAAAGGTAGTTATATTTGAGTTTCCCTTCTTTTGGAGTCTAAACAATTTTTCTCATATAATGTAATCAAAGGTACCTAGAATATTCTCATGTAGGAAAATTAGATCTTGACATGTTAGCAATTGGCTCGAGGGCTTGTTTTGCTCCTTTCTTTTCTATAAAAGGGAATTCAAGGTCACTTGCAAAGGGTTTTGAAATCTTGAAGTCATGTAATCTGGGCAGGTAGATTAGTGTAATTTTAGTTTGAGAAATACAATTGTTGATAATGGTATAACAGAGTATTTCTTATGAGTGTAACAACCATCTTGCATGGATCAATAAAAACTATTCCAAATTGCCTCCTATGATGTGTTCTCTTTATGTGTATTAATTATGTCCACTAAAGATGGAATGATTTATCTTTGTAAATTTGTTTTGTGAATGTGATATATGTTTGTAGTTTCTCTTTAAGGAAGGGATTAAAGTTTGTAGGTATATTTCAGCCATTTGAGGAATGTAGTAGTGATCTATAAGTATAGTTTGGAATAAATTGAAAACTTGTGATCATGTCAAGCATGAATGTAAAAGGATAAATTGGTTGGATCATTAAGTAAGTTTGAAATACTTGAAGTTTTGTAATATTGACTCTATTGTTACAAATTAGTCCCTGATCCTTCAAAACTTGAGTGAATTCAAGATACCATTCTAAAATATTGTTGATCTATTTCCCTTTTCTATTTGTAGGAATAGGTATAGGTTATAATTCAATCTTGAGTGTCCATTAAATGTTAATAACTATGAATTAAATGAAGTAAATACATGCATTCTAGTTAAAATGTGTTGGGAATAAATCTAAATTGTTGCAATATTAGTTCATCCATGGGGGTGACACTGGATGGGCAATATCATATCACGTGCATTCATATTGGGGGGTTTAATATCCCAAAAATGAGGGTACAATATATTGCCTATTGGTGAAAATAGGGGGTTTTTAATTCGGGCTATGAAAAAATGCAATTTTTGGCACAAATAGGGGGACTTTTAATTTAGGTTGTGTATTGGGAGGGGGTAGAAAAAAAAGATTCTAGGGCAATATTTTTTTGAAAATAGGGGGATTCTTTAGTATGCCATGAACGCACGTGATATAACCCAGGTTCACTAAGTGAAGCCCCCTTCAGTTCATCTTACTACAAATTCTTTAAATATTTCAAAGGGTCACCCCCCTTGGTCTTGCAAAGCCTAAAGTGTAGGAGATCATTCAAACTTTGATTGAAATATCATTCATTGGCCACTGATAAGAGTTCTTGTTGATATAATTTGGCTCATTCTTGAGCAAATTCAGACAATCAGTTGAAAACACTAACAAAACATTAGAATTATGTTGAAACAAAGAATGAGAAAAACCATGGTGAGAATTGATGCCTAGATCTACTACCTGGATCCAACCAAGCATAAAATAATCATTCACTTACAGTATAAAATAGGCATCAATCTACCAAAGACACCGATTCTCGATTTTATTTGTAGGTACCAACCTATAGGAGACACCAATCTCCTAATCCAAGATTTGAGCACCAACCCAATAGGTGAGACACCAAACCCACTCGAATATAGAGATATGGAATGTGGACCTTCAAATTGAATACACAACTTGCATTTGATATTATCAACCTATAGGGAACTCTCCCACACAACTTATAATGTTTTGATGAAACCACACAATGATTGGAATGCAACATCACACAACATCATCCTCATACTCGCACATCATTGACATATATTGGATAATTAAATTGATACCCATACAAACATTACAGTAGGAATGAACCTAGATCAATATATGCATTACAACTACATTTATATTCATATATTTTCCTAAGAAAATATTATTGCATCTACAAGTTTTCCTCAAACATAAACCATCACCAAACATGTAATAGGCTAGGTCTAAAGGCCCACACATTACTCTAGAAGAAATAACACACTATGCATTACCCAATTTAGCCTTATCTGGTGGCAAAATTCATCCTTACACTTATCTTTGGTGAGAACAAATTACAAACCTCTAGTGCATCAAATTAGAACAATGCACCAGTTGATCAACTAGCACAATAACCACTTTTTCACTTCAAACTCTGTATTTGCAAAATATCAAATCTATAAACTTTTGAATATAATAGAAAAAGTGTAGAAATAGTCTCCTTACAAACCACTAGTCATAATACTCAAAATAGGTAGAATGTGGAGCATAACAACTTTCCGATGTAAACACACTATTAGAGGAAAAGACCTCAAAAACATACCATAAACACTTTTGGAACACCTTCAACACCAAAAATGGATGAAATATGATATTACAATCATACACCAATTAAACTTACAACTTGACATTGTACTTACGGAACACAAATGCTCACGCATAGATATTATGATACTTGTTGCTATACAATTACATGTTGATTCTACCTTACGTTGAGCTTCTCACAATCTGCTAACTCATCTATCACATCTTTAACACTCCTTTGACATCAATGGCATCATATGTAAATTTTACCATTAGAATTGTATAAGAAAACTTCACCACTAAATATGTAAGTAAATCTCACCATTAAAATCGTATGTAAATGAGTATATAAATTTCACCATTATAATTGTACAAGAAAATTGATTAACACTATTTTAAGAAACTTATGATAAGCCAATTTTTTTCTAAAACTTAGTAAAATATAACTTAGAATAATAATAAAGTAGTCCATAGAATATACTATGATATATAATATATTTGATAATTATTCCCACTATCTATAGTGTTTTAGAAGGATCAACATACTATTCATTTCCTCTAAAATGTTGATGAATATGGAGGAGAGCTCACTAGCTTGGAGAGCTTCTAGTTCATTTTAAGAATGTTTAATCTTTGGATTCATTAAACCTATACTCTTATTTGATTGGTTGGTCTTATATCAGGTTTCAATTGTCTATTACATTACACCTTTGCTAAATGGGTCCTTAACCTTTCATAATCCTAGGCCATCATGAAGTCATATGATTTGTTATAGATGTTAATAAAGTATTGATTATTTGTTTGTGTCTAGGCATTGGCTACTTTTACAATCCTTCAAGAGGAAATCTCAAGATCCTTAACAAATTTCACCATTAGAATTGTATGGTAAAATTGGTCACTAAATAAATCTAAATAAATTTATAATTAACCAAAACTCTGTTTAAAAAATGTAACTTAGAATCATAAAAAAATAGCCAATGTGATATTACCCAGGTACCGGGTCGTTTGCAAAATATCTGTTGTGAAAAAATTGTAGGTAAGGAAGAAAGGCTCATTTTAAATGAGCATGATTTTTAGTATTGAGATCACAGTCAACTGTACAAGTTGCACAACGTGCGTTGTAACCCTTCTATTTAAATTCAAGTTGATGTCTACCCGTAGTTTTGATGCAATTTTTAAATGAAATATCTTATCTATTCCTGAACAAAAACAGAAATGTCAAATATTTGGCTAGGCAGGCATAGGAAAATGACATATTGTCGCTCGAAGACGTTTCCTTCCAAGTTTTCCCAAGTTTTCCCACTCACTGCTCAAATCCCAGAGATCCAGCGTGCACATGGAAAAACCCTAAACTCCCAGGTGACTTTTGAGTCTTTATCCGTGATCAGTTTAAAAAGGCTTTTCGTTTCGCCCATCCTATCAGTTTCCAATGTTAATCCGAGGAGAATACCGTCCATTTTGCGTTATCTCTCCAGTGTGGTGAGGCTTTAAACACGTTTTCTTTAAACGAAGAGAAGCCATTGCCAATATTTTCCTTTTTTTCTCAATGGAAGTCGTCAAGACTAACTAAATATATCATTAGAGCAGTAAAATTTCACCGTTTAAGTCGATAATTACTCCCACTATGTATAGTATTCTAGAAGTATCAAAATAGTATTCACTTTATCTAAATGCTACTGAGTTTGTAGAACATCTCACTAGGTTGGAGAGTTTCATAAGATGCTTAATATTTGGATTCAACAAACGTATATTCTTATACTCTTATCGGATAGGCTTATCATAATTTGGGTTTTAATTGTCTATTAGATTACATCTTTGTTGAATGGCTTTTTAATTTTTTATAACTCTAGTCCATGATTGATTCTTATGATTTACCTTTTATTAAAATAAGTTGGTTTTTGATAGGGCCCTATCTTTGGTACAAATAATTAGTAACTTACCAAAGGGGTAACAAAAAAGAAATAGAGGAGGAATACCCAAAAAAACAAAACTAGCATACAATGGAGTTGAAACTAAATGAAATACGCCATAGAGAAAGACAAAACAGCAAAACAAACCTTTACTAAAAATTAGAGTTGGGACCCATTAGTGGTCCCAACCAAACAATCTTTGTATTTGGGACAATAAGCCACTGGCTCTTTTTCTTCCACTAAGCAATAGTCCAAGAAAAATAACCTTTTCAAGGAGAACTCAATGGAGTAGGGGTGAAAGACCCATCAAATGTAGCAGAATCACTTATATGGGTCACCAAACTTGTAGAGGGAAACCTTTTGTATGAGACAAAGACTCAGAAACCATAGAGGGCATAAGTCTAGAAATTGAGAGGCCCACTGAGAGAGCTGTAAGAGGAACTACATGAGAAGGAGTGGGGTCCATGCCATCGAACTAGATAACCTAGCTAGAGAAGGAGGTGCCAAATTTGTAGAAGACTCTAACTCAACATCTGAAGAAGCTAAAAGAAAGTGAGATGACAACAGTCAGCATCCTTCCACTAGGTGGGGGAGGAATGTAGATGAGAGCCATGCAGATAAGAAGAAGACAAATGACCTATAGGAAAACAACATCTGTACTAAAAGGGGATCCCTTTATACTCCAAAATTTGGTGCCATGATTGGTCATGTATTGATAGAGAGATCTTAGTAGGTAATAGCTTCAAAAGTTCTATATCCTCTAAAATCCAAGCTTTAGAATTTTTTTTGAAATAGCTTGTAGTTGTAAAAAAGTAACTAATTACTAAAAATTCTCTGACACCCTCCCTTAAGTGAAACATAAGCTGAGTATCAAGCAACAGTTCTTGCTAGCCATGAGGTTTTATGGCTTCATTAGTTGTTGATAGAGTTTGGTTTTCCTCCTGATGGTCCCACTATTCTTTGGTGTGACAATTAGAGTGTCATTCATATTTCTCACAACCCAATGGAGCATTGTTGAGCTAAGCACATAGAGATCCACATGCACTTCATTTAGTAGTTGATTCAAGATGGTCTTCCCAGCTTGGATTACATACTTGCAGAGGAGCAAGTTGCAGACATCTTCACTAAACCCTTGGTGTCCCCACTTTATCTTTAGTTGCGATCAATGCTCGATGTGAATGAAGTTGTCCTTGTAGTTCACGTTTGTTTTCATGCATTGCATCTCTCACTTTTGAAGAGGGTTTTTTTTCCATGTGGTTTTTTTCCTTTTCTCTTCTTAGTCTAGACTTCATTGGTTTGTACATAGGTACCTAATCATGCCTTTTATTGTCGAGATCCATTTTTGCATTCATGCATTTAGAGTTTTTATACTCACCCTAAGTTTCACTTAAGGGGGAGTATTAGAGTATATTTATCTATTCATTTCTTTTTCACAACTAGTTATGTTTTTTCTCTTAGGTTCACTTAGGAGTTTTTATTGTAGTTGTGCACCTAGTTTAGCTTTTACGCATCTAGTTTAGCTAGAGTTAAGATTTATTTAGCTCCCCGTGCTTGCACTTTAGCTCTTCTAAATTTAGCTATGTGCTTTCTTTATAAGAACCTCATTGTACAATTGTAATTCATCTTGTAATTCTCTATTCTTTTCTTTTGAGTATGATTGCATTCATTTGTGCAACTATCATTTATGGAAGGTGTTTTGTTTGTCGTTTGATCTTGTAGGCTTGTGTTGCAAAAGTCAACATGGTATCAGAGATTTGAAAAACCAACATGGTATTAGAGATTTGAAATTTCAACATGGTATTAGAGCTCAATCTTAAATTGCACATGGTATTAGGAGAAACAATTGTAGATTCAATTAGGGAGTTTCAAAGAGGGCAACTAAGGGAAAATGAAAAAAGCATGAGACCATATTTTCAATCACCCATAGCCAAGACAACACCAAGGTCCTCTATAAAATCAAAACATATGACAAAAAAAACATGGGTATAGGGGCAAATCTTGACCTACCCTGTGACCATCAATTTCCAATGCTAAAAAATCTAGGAGTTCAACTAAGTAAGTGAGGGCCACAAACGATCAAACCTATAAATTAAACCCTTCCTTTAGAGGTAGGAGATGTGGTCCAACACCTTTGAACTAGAACCAACTCTTGAACAAAGGAGACACGTGGGGGACAGTTCTTAGCCATACTTGAAGAACCCTTTGAGGGGTTTTACAGTAAATTGGCGAATAACTTATTTATCGAAGTGTTTAACAAAGCCTTAGGAAAGAAAAAATCACCAATGGTGACAAGTAGAGTTTTGGCAGGGGGAAACAAAACTGTATTGGAGATGTCTAATACCAGGTCGCAAGTTGAGGAGTAGTTAACCCCTATGGTCTTGGGAGGGAGACAAGAATTTGCAAATGGGGAGCAGGAGGCAATAACAAAAAAATATTATCTCTCATATGATTTTCTATAGAGGTTAATAAGGTTCTCATTCTTTTCTTTAGGTATTGACTACTTTCATAATCCTTCTAGAGGCAATCTCCACATCCTAAAAATATATTTTGTTGACCAAAATTTCTTTTTCTTTTTTTTATAGAAATCATAAAAATTAACTAAATATACCATTATAGTAAATTTCACCATTAAAATTGTTCAAGAAAATTGATCAATACTATTTAAAAAAATTTATGATTAACAAAAATATTTTATTTTCAAAAATTTGGTAAAATATAACTTAGAATAATATAAAATTATCCCATAGAATATACTATGATATATAATATATTTGATCATTAGTCCCGCTATCTATAGTATTCTAGAAGGATCAACATACTATTCACTTCCTAACATTTAGAAGAAATCACTAGCTTGGAGAGCTTCTACTTCATCTTAAGATGCTTAACATTTGGATTCATCAAACCTAGACTCTTATTTGACTAGTTTAATCTTAGGTCAAATTTCAATTGTCTATTACATTACACCTTTGTTGAATGGGTCCTTAACCTTTCATGATCCTAGGCCATCACCGAGTCATGTGATGTTATCTAGAAATTAACAAGGTGCTCATTATTTGCTTGTGTGGAGGTATTGGCTAGTTTCACAATCCTTATAGAGGGAATCTCCACATCCTTTGTTGGCCATATGAAGACTAACTAAATCTATCATTAATATATGCAAATTTCACTACTAAAATTGTGTACAGAATTGATCAATAAGTAAATTTGAAGAAATTTGTAATTAATTGACACTCTTTTTTTAATGTTTATTGAAAATTGTAACTTAGAATCATAAAAATTTAGCCAATGTGATATTTCTTTTATTTTTTCTGGATTCGATTGTGTATGTAATTTTTCATCTTATGCTGAATCACGGAGTATGATTTGAAATGTTGATGATAAAAAAATTGCATACACAATTAAATCCAGAAATATAAAATTATAGATTGTGGAAATCTCATAACATTAATCAATGGGTCGTTTGCAAAACATCTGTTGTGAAAACATTATAGATAAGGAGGAAAAGCTCATTTTAAACGGGCATGATTTTTAATATTTAGATCAGAGTCATCTGTGCAAGTTGCACAACGTGCGTTTCCAACTCTCTTATTTAAATAAAAGTTGCTGTCGACCCATAGTTTTCATCTCCGTAAGACTAGGTCGGTGCAAGTTTTAAATGAAAGATCTTATCTAGCCCTGGATCTTATGACACCTTCAACATGCATTTGGGAAGAAAAACAGAAATGCCTACATGTCGAATCTTTGGATAGGCGGGCATAGGACAATGACATATTGTCGCCCGAAGACGTTTTCAACTCGGATCCAGTGCGCACATGGGAAAAACTAAACACAGTCTTTACGCTCCAAAATGTTTTCCGTAATCCGTTAAACAAGGCGTTTCGTTTCGCCCATCCGTATCAGTTTTGAAATTTGATTCGAGCAGAAGTGCCGGCAATTTTGCATGACCTTTCCGCTGCGATGAAGCATTAAACACGTTTTTTTAAAACGAACTGAAGCCATTGCCGTCGAAGCTCGCCCGTCTGTGTATAAATAGAGATGTGGAGTGGAGCAGCAAAGGTATCTCAATCTCAATCTCAACCGGTGTGAGTGTTTTAAGAGTTGGTTTGATCGCCCAAGTTACACGTTAAGCCTTGGCGAGGGAGATCACTTTGGAGCAGGATATAGTATTTTAGGTATAGCCTGCAAGATGAATGTCAAAAGTTTATTGAATAACATCTCTGCTCCAAAAATTCCAACAATTCCATTGACCTCTCAAAATGGGAATGCGGAGAAGTTTGAAATCAAAGGAGAAGTGGTGTTAATGAAAGCATATCTTGCGGATGTTACCGACTACTCTGCCACGATAGCGGACACGGTCTCTGAATTGCTCGGGCGGAAAGTCTTTCTTCAGCTCGTTAGTAGCGACAAGATTGATCAAGGTAATATAGTTATTAGCACTTGCCACATTAATATTTTCTCTTCTTCACCTTGGTAATAATTAACTTATACCATTGTCCGACCTACCTGTGTAGATTCGGGATTGGGGAAGAAAGGAGAGGAGGAATCAATAAGCTGGAACCCACTGGATGGTCCCATCGCTGGTGACTCGAAATTCTCCGTCAGCTTCACATGGAACGCTGATCTGGGAGTGCCCGGTGCATTGATGGTGAGGAACTCGCACCCGAGGGAGTTCTTCTTGAGATCGCTCACTCTTTCTGCTGTACCCGGCAAACTTCCAGCGCTACGTTTTGTGTGTAACTCCTGGATCTACCCTTACTATTTATTCAGCAAAACCGACCGGGTCTTCTTTTCTACTCAGGTATAATTTGAAACAGATAATTTGATAACTTGCAAGTAATCACGTAACGGCGTATTATTAACGTATGTTATATCGTGAATATTAATGATTTCAGAGCCATCTTCCCAATGAAACGCCGGCGGGGTTGTTAACGTTGAGAAAGAGAGAGCTGGCTTCTCTGCGAGGAAATGGGACCGGAGAGAGAAAGTTTTACGATCGTGTGTATGACTACGATCTTTACAATGATCTCGGTAACCCAGACAGCAATCCTGATCTCCGCAGGGAGGTGCTCGGTGGATCGCAGGACCTTCCTTATCCCAGAAGATGTAGAACTGGACGTGCCCGGTGTAAAACAGGTCCTCTAAATATTATAAAGCTTCTAGCCTTTGTGTAATGTTTATTGATTTTAGTTTAAACTGCTTGGGAGATTCAATCATTGATAATATTTATAATAAATATGACAGATCGGAAGTTCGAGAGCTTGCCTCTGTTGTCCACCACCCAATACTTCATTCCGCCAGACGAGAAGTTCCCTCATATCAATCTGTCCGACTACAGGTCTAATTTGGTGCGAGCCTTGGCCAAAAAGGTGGTACCCACCATCAAATCCATATTTGGCGATGAGTTCCACTCGCTGCAAGACGTGAGAGATATTTACAGCAAAGGAATCCCCAAGTCTATCAACAACGTCATGGATCTTAGTCGAGACCTAATTCCTCTTCAAATGGTGAAAGGATTGCTCAGCACACAGGACCAAGCTCTCATACACTTCACAGTTCCCCAAGTCATTAAGGGTGCGAGATCAAAACTATTTATCAACTTAAGTTTATGCGATTCCTTCTAGTAGATTACATGTAACTGATGATATTAAAATTTCAATTTTTCATTTCTGACTTGCAGCTGACGAACATGCGTGGAAGACTGACGAAGAGTTTGCACGCCAAGTTCTTTCCGGTCTCAATCCCATGGCCATTCAATGTCTGCAGGCAAGCCAATTTAAAATCTCCTCCATTTTTAGTAGAATGCTAATGTTGATGTTGTAGTTGAATATTGACTACAATGCTAGTGTTCTTCTCTTGAACTTGGAACAGAGCTTTCCTCCATCAAGCAGCTTGGACGCCCAGTTATATGGCCCTCAAGAGAGTTGTATAACGGCAGAGCATATCGAGAGAAACCTTGATGGGCTTACCGTGCAGCAGGTACGTTATATCCATTTAGAGATTTATCTAGTTCCACATGATATCGAAAACAAAAGGGACAGAGAATTCTGATACTTTTATTAAATGCGAATGACTTGATCAGGCTTTGGAAGCAAAAAGACTGTTTATTTTGGACTACTACGACGCGTACATGCCCTACATCGAACGCATTAACAAAGAATCAGATCATCGTAAAATGTACGCTTCCCGCACTCTCTTCTTCCTCACAGACCAAGGAATTCTGAGGGTTGTTGCGATCGAGTTGTGCTTGCCTCACACCAGTCTCACCCAATGTGAAAGTAATGTTTATACCCCTGGCCAAGAGGGAGAAGAAGGCGCTCTGTGGCTGCTCGCCAAAGCACATTCAAGAGTTAATGATGCCGGTTATCACCAGTTAATCAGTCATTGGTAAGGTCACATCGACCCAAGAAACAGTAATTCTATTTACATCAAGTAGAAAAATTAATGTCATGATGATTAATTTTTCCCTTCTTCATGCAGGCTAAGAACTCATGCTGTCATCGAGCCTTTCATCATTGCTACTCACAGGCAGCTAAGCAAAATGCATCCCCTTCACAAACTATTACTCCCTCATTATTTTGACACCATGGACATTAATCAATCTGCCCGGCAGATTCTGATTAATGCAAATGGTGTTATTGAAGAAGGATTCACACCCTACAGATACGCCATAGAGTTGTCCTCTAAAGCATATAAACACTGGAAACTCAATGAACAAGGCTTGCCCGCCGATCTAATCAAAAGGTAATGTGTTTTTGTTTGCTCTCTTACTCTCTACTGCCATTGTATCATATAGATCATTCTAAGGCTTGCACGCCCATCTCATTAAAATGTATAATACTCTCTGCTCTGTCCTGTCATATAAATAATTCTAAGCTAGGAGACGTACCTATGCAATTGCAGAGGGATGGCAGTTGAAGACTCAACGGCACCTCACGGACTGAGGCTTGTGATAGAAGACTACCCATATGCAGTTGACGGTCTGGAGATCTGGGGTGCTTTAAAGCAATGGGTGAGTGATTATGTGTCTCTCTACTACAAGAGCGACGATGCAATCAAGGAAGACGCAGAAGTGCAAGCATGGTGGAAGGAGGCGGTGAATGTGGGGCATGGAGACCTGAAGAATGAAAGTGGATGGTATCAGATGGAGTCAGTGGAGGAAGCGGTGGAAGCGATTACAACCATCATTTGGATTGCATCTGCTCACCATGCAGCCGTCAACTTTGGGCAATATGCGTACGGAGGATACATGCCCAATCTCCCCACCCTCAGCAGACGCCTCATTCCTGAGCAACATTCCCTTGACTACGCCGAAATGATGAATGACCCAGAGGGGTTTATGCTCTCATCTGTCTCCACCCCCAACCAGGCCACCACGGTGATGGCGGTGTTGGAGCTTCTGTCGAAGCATTCAACGGATGAAGCCTACTTAGGGCAGGTGAAGGGATCCACTCATGAATTGACTGACGATGAGGGCATCGAACAAGCGTTTGGAAAATTCTCTGCAACTCTGGCGGGCGTGGAGAAAAATGTGTCAGAGAGGAACAAAAATTCCAACCTGAAGAACAGGTATGGGCCCTCCCAGGTTCCGTACACGCTGCTCTATCCGGGCACTACTGATCTCTCCAAGCAGGGCGGATTGACCGGCAGGGGAATTCCAAACAGCGTTTCTATTTAATCTTTGTCTCCTTTTATTCCAGCGTTTGATTTACAAGTTTTTGTTTAAAACAGCAGCTGCCACGATTATGCATCACTGTCGGGCTCACTCACTAAATGTAATTCAGTAACGTGTGCACTTATGTAGAACTGGGTGTAGTTGGCACCCGCCCAATTCATCATAGTTTAATAAAGAATTGCCTAAAGAGGTGCAGCTTTCCTTCCCTTTTGTTTCTCCGTATTACCCTTAGTCCCCACCTGATAGTCACTGAAGTTTTATGGCTTATGGCTATCTTATGTAATAAATACTAAATATAATATTCACTGTGCCTAAAAGGATTAGACCTATCAGATTGATTATGACTAGGGTATATATTTAATAATATACATAAAATTCTATTGTATTTTTATGTGAAAAGCTGATTAAAAATAGATGCTTCAAGAAAGACATCTCTATATATAAGTTAGTAGCAATCATGATGCACCAATTAAACTATAATTATATAGTATTATATTATTATATTATTAAATATAATAATATTATATTAATATATTTAATATTAAAATATTATTAATATATCACAATTCTAATAGTATAACTGTTATATTATTAATAGTATTATATTATCAAATTATTCGATTAGTGGAAGGGTTACGGTTAGAGGCAGGATAAATGATAGGGTTATGGTTAAGATTAGGGATATTTGGTTAAGGGTTAGGGACCAAGGTTAAAGATAGAATTATGATTAGGGTTTGTGTTAGGATTAGGATTCGAGTTAGAATTAGGGTTAGGGTTAGAGATATGGCAAAAGATTGTCTCTCATTTTATTTCTAACCCTAATCCTATGTAACAAATACTAAAAATAATATTCACTATGTCTAAAAGGATTAGGTCTATTAGATGGATTATGATTATGGTAAAATAATTTATAAGTTAAAGTTTTGTTAGCGCAAACAAAATCATTGAGATTTTATATATTCACAATCATACAAATAGAGAAACAATATGAAAGGAAAACAACACATCAAGGGTACTAACTTTAGGTGTGATTCAACTTTTATAACTTTGGGAAAAAAAAGAAAACTATTTTTATGTAAAATAATTTATTTTGATTAAAGATATAAGGTAAGCAAGCGATAATTGATTTTGATTAAATAAGTTTGAATAGATTATTCAAATATTTAAATTAATTGTAATATTTGATTTGAAATTTTATGATTATTTTTTAAATAGTTGTAAGAAATCGATTTATTAGTGTTTTAGAATTTTAAAATGATCTCAAATTATAAAAAAATGATCATCTATTACTCTGGGTCACTTAAGTGAGTGCAAACTTGAGCTCTGCATCCCTACTAATATAAAAAAACTAATTTGATCTAGCAAAAATATGCTCTTTTAGATTTCTCTTATCTTAGAAATATTTTCTATAAATATGAGAAAGAGTTAGTGATGTTTACAAATATAATTAGAGAATCATCTCAACTGTGTGGGTCTTTTCCTCCTAAATTAGACCCCTTGAAAACTAGGTTTGAAGTTGTGAATGAAGGATTAAAGATAGTAAGCATGAAATAGGCCTAGGATGATGAAACAATTAAACAAAAGTAGAATATATTATGCTTTAATCTCTTAGATCTAGATATTATTCTTATAGTGAAGTTAACTTCAAAAGAGTGAATAAATGACATCCTAGACCGCAAATCAATCAAATATGCACTAGGTTGGCTCACAAAAACTAAATGAAGTGACAAGAAAGGAAATAATTTGAATTTTAAATTTTAAGAAATCAAGATTTAGAGTAATGACTATAAAAGTGGCTTGGTCCATGTCTGCACGCACTAATTTTATTTTCTATGGGTTAGGAATACAATTATAGTGATCAATGGTAAAGGGTATTGGGATGTGTGATATCATGATCTAAATCTACACAAGAATATATATAGCATATAAGATAATTATGACATTTAAAACGCCCTAATAAAAATAATTCTTAAACATAAAAGAAAAGGACATGAGTATGCATATTTCCTCAACTCACACATTAATTTGACATGCAAAACACTTTGTATTGTAGAGGAAGTAGTGTTAACACATAAATTTAGTTATGCATAAATATAAAATATATTAAATACACCATGTACAACAACCAAAATATAATGACCATGAAACAACTTTCACACCAATGTCAAATTAACTACAACAATTATTTGCATAGCTATACTGCCTTCCTTCATAAGCACTTGCATAATAATAAGGGTTTATGAATCACAATAGACATGCACAGTAATTACTTGCATAATACATAACAAAAACATGCACAAAAATAATTATTCATGCACCAACAACATATTATATTACTACTACCTATGTAGCAACCAATTTACCTTGTAGCCATGTGGCAAATATTCACTTATATAATGTCTAAATTTATTTGATGTGCCATTTTACATGGGTAAAGAGTGTGAAGTTGAACATAATGGAGATAATTATCACCCACATGTCAATAGTCCCACTCTAACATTAAGGTTATTGTATTAAGTTTTACAAACCAAGGATGAATCTTTACCAAAATATAACTAATAAATAATTAGGTAATCTAAATAGTATATCTAGAGTGAAGCAAAAATGTAAGAGATAAACATGCTTAACCTATATTTTTAGAGATTTGTTTTATGCCACTTTAATCACATGTTTAAATATATTATCTTGTCATCCAATTCAACCTGTTTGGCCAACTAAATAACTCTTACTCAATAGGACACTAGCTAACTACCAATATAGGTCCCACTAATTTGGACCAATCATCATTCCTAATACTTTTCCAAATAAGACTAGGCTTCACATGGTAATGCATAATATTTTGATTACGCCTTACGATATGTCTTAGTCCACCTCGTTCAAAATCCAAATTCCCAAGTTAACCTTCTAATAAGTAGTTGTTTACTAGTTGATCTGTGCATGAAAAATCTAAAACAGTGTGGCTTAACTATAACTCAATCCCATGTGGACGCACGATGAAAAGGAATATCTAAGGGTTGAAATGAAGGGAAAGGATAAAATCTTAACAATAAAGTTGAGGATCGGGTCCCATCATCTTCGCTGTGAAATGGGTGGATTGGTAACTCCCAAAGAAGAGTGGGTACAAAGAACTTGCATCTTTTGTGGTAAAGGGACAATTGAAACTGAATGATATTTCATCATGGAGTGCACAACCTATGAGGATATTCATAAACAATTTGAAAAGAATCTGAAAGTGGACAATTTGAGTAAGTTGTTTGAGGAAGAAAAGCTTCATAAATTTGCAATTTTTTTAATCAAGATTATAAAAAAAGAGTTAACGTGAAGAGAAATCTGAAAAAGTTTTATTTCTGGAACTCTTAATCCCTTAAAATTTTTCATCACGTGAATGTTAATTCAATTAGTCAGAGAATTTCCTAAATCCTCCCAAATTAACATATCTTTATAAAAAACATATCGCATAGAATTCAATGATTTATTCAAACAGTATAGACTATATGATTTTAAATTTTATAGGACCAATTTTTCATCATCTGTACAATGCTAACCCTTCTGTTTAGCACCCACGTAATATTTTGACAAACCATGCAAAAATGTGATACAACACAATTGTGTGAGTTACGTACATAAACATTTTTTTCTTTCTCGCATTCCCAAATTGCATAGCATACTAGAATACAATAAGAAATACTAACATGAAGGGACTTATGTACTCCAAGGGACTACCCAATATAAACACAATAGAGAACTACCCATTCAGGAAGGCACTTTTGATATCAATATGATGTATGCTCCAATTCTTTTGAGATGCTAATGACATCAGCAATATGATAGTCTCTTGCATTGAAACTAGTGCAAATGTCTCCTTAATCAATTTTGTAATCCTTTGTGAAGGCTTGAGCAACTAATCTTGTCTTATTCCTTTCAACACTTCCATCACTATCAAACTTAGTCTTGTAGACCCATTTGGTTCCAATCTTCTACTTATCATTTGGAAGCTCTGTAAGCTCCCAAGTGTCATTCTTGTGAACAGAATCTATCTCTCCTATAATTTCTTACATCCAAACCTTGTCATTACATTCCTCTTCAAAACATGATGGTTCAAAATTAGCATTAGTAAATAAAGAAAAATTAACTGTCGCACCTCTTGGATTTTCATCATGTAGTTGATTTTCACTTCTTTTATAAATATACTCAATCTTCTTACCTTCCTTGTATAACTTGGAGTTGAATTTGGACTTGCACTTAGAATTGAAGAACTAGATGAGGGGTTTCTTGGTGGATTTGTAGCACTTGAAATATAAACATAAGTGAGATGCTCATGATCAATATCATCATAAATAACTTAATTCAAAATAGATTTTGGCTTTTCAACATGGCCTTTTTTATGACCATAAACTTCCTCTTCATTGAAAATTACATCTCTTGGAAAAATAAACATATTATTGAGAGGATTATACCACCTATAAGCCTTAATTTCCTCACCATATGCAACAAAAATGCATGAATCACTTTTTTGCATCTAACTTTTGTCTATTTTGATCAGGTACAAGAACATAGGCCAAATAACAAAAAAGTTTGAAATGATTAACATTAGGATTTTTCTCATACTAGGATTCATAAGAATTCATCTTTTCGAGTGCACTGGTGGAACTTTTATTGAGGATGCATGTTGTTTTAGCAACTACATCTCCTCAATAAGAGTTTCTTAACCCCTTATTAACTAACATGATCCTTGTCATTCCCACCACTATATGATTTTTCCTTTTAGCTACTTCATTCTATTCAGACATGTATGTAGTGGTGAGTAGCTGAGTCCTAATGCCATTCATATCATAATATCTTTGAAATGCTCTTAAATAGAATTTTCTTTTACAATCAGTCCTTAAGAATTTTATTTTGCATCCTTTCTCATATTTCACAAGGGTTTAAAACCTCTTGAATGTATCAAGAGCTTCATCCTTTTCCTTAAAATAATACACCCAGTTTTTTTGTGAGTAATCGTCAATAAAAGTAATTAAATATGGTAAACAAACTCTTTGTTTTTATAGGACCACAAATGTTTGAATGAACAAGCTGAAGTGGGCGATGGGCCCTCCATGAATTTCCCTTTGAAAATTCTTTCCTTGCATGCTTGCCTTTAGCACATCCTTCACAAGAATTATTGTGTTCTTCAACCTTCGAAAAACCAGAAATTAATGCTTATGAGGTCAGAAGCTTCAAACTATGAAATTTTAAATGTCCATACATGAGATGCCACAACCAACTTGTATCATCATATGCCATATTGGTAACGCTCCTATTATGTTCACCAAATTGCTATGGGAACATCATATTTTTTGTCCTAGGCATTGTGTTGGGGTAAAATTAGGGTATTACTAATTAAGATAATAAAATCACTAAAATTACTAAGGGACCAACACATTAAAAAGAAAGGTGAATTCAATAGATCTAGCCACAATTCAATTAGGAAAAGGGCTGAAATTCTGATTAGATTCACTTGTTTTGTTTGCCACCCACTTTTAGTTGAAATTATATTTGAATTGTATGGTTTACGATGAAGAAATGTATAATTAAGATGAAACAGTGAAAACAAACTTCTACATGTATCATACATAGCCACAAATAGGGATCTAAGTAGGAGAAGAGAATCAAAACCTAATCCTGAAAGTTTGGGATAATTCTCCATGATTGGGTAGGTGGGTCACCCTAGTCCTTTAACTGTGAGATAAACAAGTAGGATTTGTTCTAGATCAAAGAAATGCATTGGATTTATTGTTAGAATCTTAGGTAGAATTTTCAGGGTTGGGCAGGTAGGTCATCCTGGTCCTCTTCTTTTTTCTTCATCAAAATCTGAACTTGTCTATTATCATCAACTCTATTGAAATCCCTAATTACAACTCCTAGGTCAAATCCCTACACATAGAAAGAGAGGAAGAAGGTTGTGGATAGGGGTTTGCCTTAGGTAAAACCTCATATTAAGAATTAACCTTGAATTGAATAATATAAATATTGAAGTAAATGGTAGGAGATATACCTCAAATATGCAATGGTTGATAAGAAGATTGATGATGCAATACTCTTTAGATATGGTAAAAAATGATGGATGTAATAACATGACAAACACATGAAGATGAAAGACCTAATCAAACACACATGCCTACATGAAGATTGATGTAACTTTGCAACACAATGCTTGAAGGATAAAATATTGTCTTGAGTACCTTAAAATGCTTGATTATGAATGCTTAATATATGCATGAATGATAGGGTATGATAATTGATAGTCTTATATTTCAAATAAATTGATAAGATGCCTTTATATAGGGATATCTAGGTAAAATGATTGATTAAGCTGACCTTCAATGGTCACATTAAGGCATGGAGACCAAAATCTATCGGGGAGGGGGAGTGTCAACCCATATTTAAAATGGGTCCTGATTAAGGGGGACTAGGGCATCGTGCTACCCTGGTCTAGACAAGGGTACCATAGCACCCCTGTCCTCTAGAAATAGGAATTTAAGAAGCCAATAGATAAGGGGGACACAACCATGGGATGGAGTCCACCTAGCCATGTATACAAGTGACATTAGGTTCAGAGTAAAATGGGGCAAAAACGAGCCTAGAGGGAATGGAGATATGACACGCTAAAGTAGGAGCACAAACATGAGGTGTGAAACATATTGGTTACATTTTACGACACTACAGGCACAACTGTAACCACCCTATTGCACTAATTTTTATCATAAATTATATATTTCTTATTTTTAAAGATAACTTTATATTTTTTCTCACATAATTGCCCAACACTTAACAAATTATGCTTCAACTATGGACTATTGTAAATGTATCAAAAAATATTCACGCCTTATTTTGTGTGGACTTTCATTTCTCATTTTGCAACAACCTCTAATGATTTATCATCACCAAGTTGGATCTTAGATTTGAAACTTTCATCCTTTCTTTAAAACAATTTCTCATTTCCTGACATATGGTTAGAGCATCCATAATTTAAATGCCAAAAATATTTACTATTGGTTTCACCTTTGGCATAAGATAAAAATAAATGATTTGGAGGATTCTCAGCACCTTCTTGAGCATAATTAACACTTTTAGCTTATTTTCATCTGTAATCTCTTTCAAATTGGTCATACTAGCTATAGTGATAACATTGAACAATTCTCTTATGAAACCAACCTCTACCTCTTCCTTTGGAACCACCTCTTCCCCTTGATCCACCTTTGTCTCTATTTCCACTTAAATGATTCTAATTTTGACCTCTACCTTGGCTTTGATTTCCTTTGGAGCTTTTGTTGGCATCTTCATTATTTGTGATTTAGAATTTGGAGGAAAAAATATTTCTCAACACTTTTTTAAAAGAATCTCTCAATCTTTCTTCATGAGACATTAAAGATAAAACCAAGTGGTCAAACTAAAGGGTAGTCAAATATTTTATTTCTTCTATTATTATGGCAAGATGATTCCATCTTAGTGTCAAAATTCTCAATACTTTTTTGATCAAAACCTCATTACTCATAGTTTCCCCAAATGTAGCCATTTTATTGATCACATCTTTGACTCTGACACAATGGTCACTTACATTTTTAGCTTCTTACATCCTCAAATTCTCAAATTATCTCTTCAATATCTATAGCTTGACAAATTGTACTTCACCACTACCTTAGTAACCTTCTTTTAATATTTTCTAGGCATCTTTAGCTGTCTTTGCATATTAAATTATTGGAAATGATATCTTATCAATGTATATTTGAATGTGGAACAATGCTTGAGCATTTTTATTCTTGTCTTCCTTCTTGGCTATTTTATCATTGGCTGAGAGAGTATTCAAATTAGTTAGCTTTTGGTAACCTAATTCAACAATCTTCCGCATATATTTTCTATCAAAAAGTCATCATTTTTATGCATCGATAATCAATACTCATTTCCATGAAATTTTGGAATGGGCAAGTTGTTAGAATTCAACATGTTAAAATTTGACAAAAATACAACAACAAAACATTAACCCAACAATAAAATTACCTACTCTAATTCAAAATAGGTCACTGTTGATTACAATTGACACAAACACTATTTTGCAAAAATAGACAAAAATCATACGTTCAATCCACTAAAGTCATAATTACCCTGTTTTGAAATACCATGTTTTTATTGTAGCTTATTAAAAAAACTAATAAAGACATTGAATAAATAGACTTAATAGCCTCTATCACAGACTGAAGATTCTAAATTAAAAACAATAGATTACTACTACTAATAGTAGTTTTATTAAGGTAACAATAGTTATGCATTATTTGATGAAAGGAAACTAGACAACAAAAACCATGCTAATTACACTAAAAACTAATTGTCAAGTTGCTACAGTAAAATAAGAGCTTATTCACACAACTACAACTGTTAAGAAAATCTGAAACAAATTGGAACTAAACTAATGATCCTAAAGAATGAACTAAACATGTATTGCTTGCACGATGGTGCATGGTACTGAACATGAGTTGAATTTTGGTAAAGCATCACATGCCAACATCACTTAATCTCAAACAAAAATGGGGGAATGAACAAAAATAATGTCCGGTCTTTGTAGTTTTTAGAGGAAGATTGTAGGTGACTCTCTCTCCTAATTGACATGTCAAGGTTGTTGTGCAAATTCATGTTTTACTATTTGAAGGCTACACAACCCAACCATTGGCAATAATACAACAAATTGAGAGGGGGGTTGAATCAGTTTGCACAAAAAATCACTACAACTTAAACCATAAATCTGATTTGATAATTAACAGTTTAAAGGATGAAACAACACCACATCAATAACACACATAACACAAAGATTTTTCACGTGGAAAACCCGGTTAAGGGAAAAACCATGGTGGGAACCTACCCACAATGAGATAATACCCTGTTACGAGAATATGTAAACATTATAATGACTAATGCACATGCATTCAAGCACACTACCTAGATCTCACTACTAAAACAAGAAACCTAGAAGGGCTACAACCCTTAAGGAAGACTCACTACCTTATAGGAAGTCTCATTGACTTACAAAAACATTTGGAAAATAATTTGGATTACATGAACTATGAAAATAGTGCATCTCCATATGCTTGGGTATAGTTCCAGTTAAGCTCACTGTCAAATCTTGTCTGCAACACACTTCTTCGCATAAATTCACACAAATTTCATTTTATTGAATGATTGATACAATATTTGCATATAACATAATCTCTCTCAATGATTATTACATTCATTTATAGAAGTCATCAACCCATGAAACATAGGTTGGCACAACACACACTATATATTACAAAAATATAATCACACATGCTATAACAATGCATGCAGACCAAAATAACATCGGCTAAGACATAGTCTAGACCTAAACAAGCACCACAAATATGAAACACCACCAATAAATACACCTTGATCATCTGCAACACACTAGCACACTAAGAATGTCGCATAACATGAAGAATAACACCAGACAAGGAAAATCTTCAATAATGCGCACAATAATTAATGCGGACTACCAATACACATAGAACACAATCTAGAGATATTCACAAGCAATGTGAATTATACCACAACAACCGCAAAAACTTGGTTACTAGAATCATCATCATCTCACTACTAGAGCTCAAAAACACCAACATGACTGATTATCAACCTGAAAGATTTTCTTGTGGATTTCCAAATCATGAATCAATCAAACTGAGGACACACATCAGCATATACAATACATCCCATACATCTGCAACTAAAGATATTATAATTTGGAGCAATACGAAGCATAAATTAGAACACCGAATAACACAAATAACTGAATAACATACTCAATACCAGACTTCATAAATCGATCAAAACATCATGCAGACCTCTGAAAATGGGAATAACCATCTATAGATAATATATTAGAAACCCTTTAATCCATATTAGCTCATCTGCAATACACAGGCTAAACCAACTCATCCAACCAAACTGCAACACTGGAATACACAGAAGAATATGTTGACATCAATGGAAACACATTATTCTAGCAAACTTCTCAACAATATCCAACAATCTCCCCCTTTGGAATTGATGGCAACATATGAATGTGAAAAACAATCAATGCAAATAAAGAAATAATCTCACAACAATCTCCCTCAAAATCACAAGGATCAGCTCCCCCTTAGACAGACAACTCAAATACCAAATCTCAAAATGCTTTACTCTCCCACATAATTTTCACATGCTTCTCTCCTCCTTTGACATTAATGAAAAAGGCTTACAAATCACGATTCTCTCCCCATAAATATGTACATTTGAACCACTGAACACCAAGACTGACTACTCCCCCTAAGTAGCAGCCTTACTCATCAATCCAGATCACAAAATATATTTCTGAAGTTCACTAGATTGATGTAAATCCATGCATCTTAGTTCTCATCAGGAGGGGCAATCACCCCTCACTTCTCTATGAGATACTCAAAATCATCTCTAGGTAAAGGCTTCGTAAAGATGTCTGCAATTTGTTCCCTTGTAGATACATACTCCAATCTGTCTTCTTTCTCATTCACCTTTTCTCTAAAGAAATCAAACTTGATTGATATATGCTTTGTTCTGGAATGCAACACCGAAGTCTTTGAAATATTGATAGCACTTATATTATCACAGTATATGGCAATAGGCTCATCATAAATAACTCCTATATCCTTCAACATCTACTTCATCCAAATTACCTAAATACAATTGCTAGCAGCAGCAATATATTTAGCCTCTGTAGTAGATAAGGAAATAAATTCAGCTTCTTACATGCCCAAGAGACCAACTTCTTACCCAAAAAGAATGCACCACTAGTAGTGATCTTCCAATCATCAACATCACCTGCATAATCATCATATGTAAAAGCACTCAAGGTAAAGTCATCATTCTTAGGATACCACAAACCAAAATCAACTGTCACTTTCAAATACCTAGATATCCTTTTTATAGCAATAACATGAGATTCCTTAGGATCAGCTCGAAATATAGCAACATGACACACAACATTCATTATATTAGGTCTTGTCTGAGTCAAATACAACAAACCACCAATCATAGATCTATATCTGATCTGATTAGCTTTTGAAGAGTCATTATCTTTTGTCAACTTACATCCGGTCACCATAGGTGTACCAACTAATTTAGAGTCCTCAAAACCAAATTTCTTCAATAATTCCTTCACATACTTGGATTGAGATACGAAAAAACCTTTATCCAATTGAGTAATTTGCAATCCCAAAAATAATTTTGTTTCACCAATCATAGACACCTCAAATTCATTTTGCATCTCTTCAACAAATTTCTTACATAGGCAATAATTTCCTCCAAAGATAATGTCATCAACAAAAACTTCAACAATCAGAATGTTATTCTGATCAATCTTGAAAAAAAAATTATTGTCAACGGTACCTTTATTGAATCCAAGCTTCATCAAATACTTATCCAATCTGGCATACCAGGCTCTAGGGGCTTGCTTCAATCCATACAATACTTTCTTCAACCAACAAACCATGTCCTTTTCATCCATCAGTTGGATCCATCCGGTTGCTCAATGTAGATTTCTTCTTCCAACTCACCATTAACAAAGGCTGATTTGACATCCATCTGATAAACCTTGAAATCGTTGTGAGTAACATAGGAAAGAAATAATCTAACAGCCTCAATTGTAGCTACAGGAGAAAAATTCTCCTCATAATCAATTCCTTCCACCTGTGAATAACCTTTACAAACAAGTCTAGCTTTATTTTGAACAACATTACCCTGTTCATTCAACTTATTCTAGAATACCCATTTGGTTCCAATTACATTTTTATCCTTAGGTCTAGGAACAATAATCCATGTATCATTTTTCTCAATCTGATTCAATTCTTCATCCACAACTTTAATCCAATTTTCATCTTTACATGCTTCATTAACATTTTTAGGTTCAATCTTAAAAATCAAACAAATTTATTTAGTAAGTCTTCTCATAGTCATCACACCTTTATTCTTATCACCAATAATCTGATTTTATGAATGATTCAACCTCGCATACCTGGGAGTTTTAATATTTTCTTGAATTTCAGGCTCTTGAACTCTTTCTTCTGCATTAGCATCTACATTCAGGCAATCTAAACTTGATTTTGGGTTTGCACTTTCTTTCCTTTATCTGAACTAGCATCTTGATCATCACAATCATATCCGCAAGATCTAATCTATCTAACATTACCTTCATCAATCTTCACATTAACACTTTCAACTATCTTTCTCAATCTTTTATTATAATACCGATAGGCCTTACTCTTAGTAGAATAACCAAGAAAGATTCCTTCATCATATCTAGCATCAAAATTTCCAAGATATTCATCTCTTTTGATATACCATGTACTGCCAAAAATTCTAAAGTGTCTAATAGTAGGGGAATGACCAAAGCATAGCTCATAAGGAGTCTTACGAGTATCACTTTTGACATTTACCCGATTAAGAGTGTATACTATAGTACTCACAGCTTCTCTCCAAAATACATGCGGAACATTTCCTTCAATTGTCATGGTTCTAGCAGCTTCTTGAACTGTTATGTTCTTTCTTTCCACTACACCATTTTGTTGTAGTAGTCCTAGGAGCAGATAAATGTCTCTTAAATTCATTCTCTTTACAATATGCATTAAACTCATCAGAAGTAAATTCTCCACCTTTGTCAGATCTTAGTCACTTCAACTTCAATCAAGTCTTAGTTTCAACTCTAGCTTTGAAATCCTTGAACTTTTCCAATGCTTCAAACTTCTCCCTTAATAAGGTAACCAACATCATTCTTGAATAATCATCAATCAACAACATGAAATACCTATCACCCTACAAGCTTCTCACTCTAGAAGGACCACATAGATCAGTATGTACAAGATCCAACAATCCATTAGAATTATACTGTTTGGTCTTATAAGTAACTCTTGTCTACTTCCCTAATTGACATTCCTTACATACCAGATTAGAAGGCTTTATTAGCTTTGGTAGATTTCTCACTGCTTGAGTAGAACTTATCTTAACCATGCAATCAAAATTTACATGACACATCCTTCTATGCCATAACCAACTTCCATCAATCTGAGCAATCAAACAACTTTTACCACCATCATTCAAGTGAAAGATATTACCTTTAGTCTTTGTCCCTGATACAATCTCGGTTTTGAAGCTACTCAAGATCTCACATTTGTCATTCTTGAATTGCAAGTTATATCCCTTATCAACCATCTGACCAACACTCAAAAGATTGCTCTTTAAACCTTCAACATACAACACATCATCAGTATTGTTCTTACCATCAAGAGAAATAAAACCTCTACCACAAATTACACAAGCATTTTTATCACCAAATGTTACTATACTACCATCATACTTTTCAAAATTTACAAATTTACTCATCACCTATCATATGATGAGAGCAACCACAGTCAATTACCCATTCATCTTTCTCCTTAACTTTAGAAGCCAAAGATTTCTTCTCATTAATGCAACTTGTGGAATCTATAGTTACAGGATCATCTTCCTTGATAGAAATGAACACAAATTCATCTCCTGAATTTCCCTTATCTGACTCATCATCTTTCACAGCTTCATTGGTAGCATAATAACACTTGTTATGATATTTAGGCTCAAATGGCTTCTTAGGATTTCTATTTCTTTTTGGACATGGCCTTGATGAAAAATGTCCTATCTTATTACATGAAAAACACTTAAGAGGTAACTTTCCTTCACACTTACCGACACCTTTAGGCAATATTATGGAAATAAGTGCTTCAAGATCCTCAAGCTCTCTTTCTTCATCTTCCATCACACCTTTAGGAAATATTATGGCAATAATTTCTTCAAGCTCCTCAAGCTCTCTTTCTTCATCTTCCATCTCTTTCATCTTTTTCTCATATTTGGATACTCTTGTAGAACTTTCTCCTAGATCATATCTCTGCTTCTCATAAATAGTAGCTTTGAATAAAGATTTCATCTTAGGAAGAGGGTGTCCAAACTCACTCAGCTCAAAAGCAGCAAGTTTACCAATCAACATGTCTCTTGTCACATTTTTCACAGTTTGGATCTCATCAATAGGAACAACTTTATGTTTGTAAGCAAGATGCAAGGATCTCAACACTTTAGCAACAATCTTAGATTCTTCTAATACTCTACCAACACATCTAATTCCACACACAAGCTCATTCACTTTATACATAAAATAAGTAATGTTGTCATCTTCACTCATCTTCAAGTTCTCAGATTTACCCTTCAATCTCTCCAACTTAGCAATCTTCACATGACTATCACCTTCATGAAAGGTCTCCAATTTCATGAGTATTCTCTAAGTCCATCATATTAGTCATCTTAGAATCTCACAAGGTGCTCAACAATGCTTGCTTAGCTCTAATATTGTATTCTTCCTTTATCTCATCCAATGTATTAGGATCACTCTGAAGAACATTATATGCATTCTTAGTAATCTTCCAGTACTCTTCTCCAATGCATCTCAAATGATATTGCATTCGGCTTTTCCAGAGAGTGTAGTTAGTTCCATAAAATCTTGGACTATCCTTCTTGAAAGTAAAGGTTTTCATCTTGGATCTCCTCAAGAGATCAAGCTTCTTTTGAAGGATCTAGATCTGATACCAATTGTTGGCAAAAATACATCAAACTAAGAGGGGTGGTGAATCAGTTTGCACAAAAACTCACTACAACTTAAACCACAAGTCAAATTTGATAATTAATAGTTTAAAGCATGAAACAACGCCACATCTATAACACACATAACATGAATATTTTTGACGTGGAAAACCCAGTTAAGGGAAAAAACACAGTGGAAACCTACCCAAAATGAGATAATACCTTGTTAGATGTAAATGTAAATATTACAATGGAGAATGCACATGCATTCAGGCATACTGCCTAGAGCTCACCGCTCAAACAAGAAACCCAGAAGGGTTACAACGCTTAGGGAAGGCTCACTGCCTTACCTAAAGTCTCATTGACTTACAGAAACATTCAGACAATAATCTGAATTACATGAACTATGAAAATAGCATCTCCATATTCCTAGGTAACTTCTGGTTAAGCTTACTGTCAAAACTTCTCTGCAACACACTTCTTCGCATAACTTCACACTTCCCTACTACTGAATGATTGATATAATATTCACACATAGCATTATCTCTCTCAGTGATTATTATATTCATTTATACAAGTAATCAACCCATGAAACATAGGTCGACTCAACACACGCTATGTATTACAAAAATATAATCACACATGCCATAACAATGCATGTGGACCAAAAAATGTCAGACAAGACATACTATGGACCTAAAAAAGCACTACAAATATGAAACACCTCCAAGAATTATGCCTCGATCATCCACAACACGCTACCACACCAAGAATGTCGCATAACATAAAGAACATCACCGGACAAGGAAAATCTTCAATAATGCGCACAATAACCAATGCGAATCACCAATACACATAGAACATGATCTAGAGATATTCACAAGAAACATGAATTACACCACAACAATTGCAACAACTCAAATTACTAGAATCATCTCCATCTCACTACCGGTGCTCAAGAACACCAACATAACTGGCAATCAACCTGAAATATTTTCTTGTGGATTTCCAAATCATGAACCAATCAAACTGGGGACACACATCAACATCCAGAATGCATCCCATGCATCTACAACTAAAGTTATTACAATTCAAAGCAATACGAAGCATATATCAGAACACTACATAATACAAACAACTGAATAACATCCTCAATACCAAACCGCATAACTCAATCAAAACATCACGCAGACCTCTGCAACTAGGAATGAACCATCTACAAACAATATACCAGAAACCCTTTAATTTGCATCAGCTCGTCTACAATGCATAGACTAAACCAGCTCATCCAACTAAACTGCAAAACTGGAATACACAAAAGAATATGTTGACATCAATGACAACACATCATTCCAACACCAACTTCTTTTTAAATTTAAAAAAAAAGCAATAATTTACAACCAAAATCCCTTATAAGAAACTTCACAAGTCACACAAAAATGAAGATGTACCATGAAGTGAAGATTCAATATAGCCAAACCACAAGGTTGCAACCTAGAAAAATGCCTCGACAAAAAAAATTTCCCGATATTTAATGCCCAAGATCCAATGCAAAAAAAAACACTTACAAGGAAAGATAATACCAAAATAGAAGGTTAGGAAGAAAAAGAAAGGAAGCGTTAAAATTGGAAATTTTGAAGCATTTTTGATGTTGCAGCAAACTGTGGCTTGAGAAAATTACCCACACTCAAGCCTGGAATTTGACAGGCTATATGGCCATTTTTTCACTTTTAGACCATATATAACAACTTATAAAATTATTGGACTGCATGCATTGACATGCTATTTTTTTCTAAAACCATATATATGACACTTAAAATTATTAATAAACTATAAAAAATCATAATAGTTAATACTATTATAATTTATAATATTGATATATATTATTTTAAAATGTTTATTATAAAAATATAAATTTATGTTTACTTTACTCCACCACAAATTCTTCCCTTTTGATGCCCTTCTCTATCTAGCATTTGCATATTTTTAAAGTTTTTTCTTTGTGTAGCCTTTTTTCACATAGCCTCTACTCTTCTTTGTCTCCTTTTTGTTTTAATTCAGTATCTCATTGCAAGTACCTGCATTCTCTTCCTATTTTTTGTAATTTATAATTTCTTTCTTACATTGCCTCATTCATTTCTTCAAAAGGTTTTTATACAGTTTTTATGACTTGCTCCAATCTACACATGTTCCTTTGTTTTTAAATCTACAACTTTGAATTGATATTTGCCCAAAAATTTCTTCGTATTTTTTTGTAATTTATAAGTTCTTTCTTACATTGCCTCATTCATTTCTTCAATTTTTTAAAATAGGTTTCTGGCTCTCCAATCTACACATTTTTCTTTGTTTTTAAATCTAAAACTTTGAATTGATATTTACCCAAAATTTTCATCCCTACCAAACACATCTCCAAATTTTAATGTTGATCCATAGGTAGTAGTAATATAATATGTTGTCGGTGCATGAATAATTATTTTTGTCCATGTTTGTGTTATGTATTATGCATGTCTATTGTGATTCATAAACCCTTAGTGTTATGCAAGTGGTTATGAAGGAAGCCAATACAGCTATGCAAATAATTGTTGTAGTTAATTTGACATTGGTGTGAAAGTTGTTTCATGGTCATTATATTTTGGTTGTTGTACATGGTGTATTTAATATATTTTATATTTATGCATAGCTAAATATATGTGTTAACACTACTTCCTCTACAATACAAAGTGTTTTGCATGTCAAATTAATGTGTGAGTTGAGGAAATATGCATACTCATGTCCTTTTCTTTTATGTTTAAGAATTATTTTTATTAGGGCGTTTTAAATGTCATAATTATCTTATATGCTATATATATATTCTTGTGTAGATTTAGATCATGATATCACACATCCCAATACCCTTTACCATTGATCACTATAATTGTATTCCTAACCCATAGAAAATAAAATTAGTGGGTGCAGACATGGACCAAGCCACTTTTATAGTCATTACTCTAAATCTTGATTTCTTAAAATTTAAAATTCAAATTATTTCCTTTCTTGTCACTTCATTTAGTTTTTGTGAGCCAACCTAGTGCATATTTGATTGATTTGCGGTCTAGGATGTCATTTATTCACTCTTTTGAAGTTAACTTCACTATAAGAATAATATCTAGATCTAAGAGATTAAAGCATAATATATTCTACTTTTGTTTAATTGTTTCATCATCCTAGGCCTATTTCATGCTTACTATCTTTAATCCTTCATTCACAACTTCAAACCTAGTTTTCAAGGGGTCTAATTTAGGAGGAAAAGACCCACACAGTTGAGATGATTCTCTAATTATATTTGTAAACATCACTAACTCTTTCTCATATTTATAGAAAATATTTCTAAGATAAGAGAAATCTAAAAGAGCACATTTTTGCTAGATCAAATTAGTTTTTTTATATTAGTAGGGATGCAGAGCTCAAGTTTGCACTCACTTAAGTGACCCAGAGTAATAGATGATCATTTTTTTATAATTTGAGATCATTTTAAAATTCTAAAACACTAATAAATCGATTTCTTACAACTATTTAAAAAATAATCATAAAATTTCAAATCAAATATTACAATTAATTTAAATATTTGAATAATCTATTCAAACTTATTTAATCAAAATCAATTATCGCTTGCTTACCTTATATCTTTAATCAAAATAAATTATTTTACATAAAAATAGTTTTCTTTTTTTTCCCAAAGTTATAAAAGTTGAATCACACCTAAAGTTAGTACCCTTGATGTGTTGTTTTCCTTTCATATTGTTTCTCTATTTGTATGATTGTGAATATATAAAATCTCAATGATTTTGTTTGCGCTAACAAAACTTTAACTTATAAATTATTTTACCATAATCATAATCCATCTAATAGACCTAATCCTTTTAGACATAGTGAATATTATTTTTAGTATTTGTTACATAGGATTAGGGTTAGAAATAAAATGAGAGACAATCTTTTGCCATATCTCTAACCCTAACCCTAATTCTAACTCGAATCCTAATCCTAACACAAACCCTAATCATAATTCTATCTTTAACCTTGGTCCCTAACCCTTAACCAAATATCCCTAATCTTAACCATAACCCTATCATTTATCCTGCCTCTAACCGTAACCCTTCCACTAATCGAATAATTTGATAATATAATACTATTAATAATATAACAGTTATACTATTAGAATTGTGATATATTAATAATATTTTAATATTAAATATATTAATATAATATTATTATATTTAATAATATAATAATATAATACTATATAATTATAGTTTAATTGGTGCATCATGATTGCTACTAACTTATATATAGAGATGTCTTTCTTGAAGCATCTATTTTTAATCAGCTTTTCACATAAAAATACAATAGAATTTTATGTATATTATTAAATATATACCCTAGTCATAATCAATCTGATAGGTCTAATCCTTTTAGGCACAGTGAATATTATATTTAGTATTTATTACATAAGATAGCCATAAGCCATAAAACTTCAGTGACTATCAGGTGGGGACTAAGGGTAATACGGAGAAACAAAAGGGAAGGAAAGCTGCACCTCTTTAGGCAATTCTTTATTAAACTATGATGAATTGGGCGGGTGCCAACTACACCCAGTTCTACATAAGTGCACACGTTACTGAATTACATTTAGTGAGTGAGCCCGACAGTGATGCATAATCGTGGCAGCTGCTGTTTTAAACAAAAACTTGTAAATCAAACGCTGGAATAAAAGGAGACAAAGATTAAATAGAAACGCTGTTTGGAATTCCCCTGCCGGTCAATCCGCCCTGCTTGGAGAGATCAGTAGTGCCCGGATAGAGCAGCGTGTACGGAACCTGGGAGGGCCCATACCTGTTCTTCAGGTTGGAATTTTTGTTCCTCTCTGACACATTTTTCTCCACGCCCGCCAGAGTTGCAGAGAATTTTCCAAACGCTTGTTCGATGCCCTCATCGTCAGTCAATTCATGAGTGGATCCCTTCACCTGCCCTAAGTAGGCTTCATCCGTTGAATGCTTCGACAGAAGCTCCAACACCGCCATCACCGTGGTGGCCTGGTTGGGGGTGGAGACAGATGAGAGCATAAACCCCTCTGGGTCATTCATCATTTCGGCGTAGTCAAGGGAATGTTGCTCAGGAATGAGGCGTCTGCTGAGGGTGGGGAGATTGGGCATGTATCCTCCGTACGCATATTGCCCAAAGTTGACGGCTGCATGGTGAGCAGATGCAATCCAAATGATGGTTGTAATCGCTTCCACCGCTTCCTCCACTGACTCCATCTGATACCATCCACTTTCATTCTTCAGGTCTCCATGCCCCACATTCACCGCCTCCTTCCACCATGCTTGCACTTCTGCGTCTTCCTTGATTGCATCGTCGCTCTTGTAGTAGAGAGACACATAATCACTCACCCATTGCTTTAAAGCACCCCAGATCTCCAGACCGTCAACTGCATATGGGTAGTCTTCTATCACAAGCCTCAGTCCGTGAGGTGCCGTTGAGTCTTCAACTGCCATCCCTCTGCAATTGCATAGGTACGTCTCCTAGCTTAGAATTATTTATATGACAGGACAGAGCAGAGAGTATTATACATTTTAATGAGATGGGCGTGCAAGCCTTAGAATGATCTATATGATACAATGGCAGTAGAGAGTAAGAGAGCAAACAAAAACACATTACCTTTTGATTAGATCGGCGGGCAAGCCTTGTTCATTGAGTTTCCAGTGTTTATATGCTTTAGAGGACAACTCTATGGCGTATCTGTAGGGTGTGAATCCTTCTTCAATAACACCATTTGCATTAATCAGAATCTGCCGGGCAGATTGATTAATGTCCATGGTGTCAAAATAATGAGGGAGTAATAGTTTGTGAAGGGGATGCATTTTGCTTAGCTGCCTGTGAGTAGCAATGATGAAAGGCTCGATGACAGCATGAGTTCTTAGCCTGCATGAAGAAGGGAAAAATTAATCATCATGACATTAATTTTTCTACTTGATGTAAATAGAATTACTGTTTCTTGGGTCGATGTGACCTTACCAATGACTGATTAACTGGTGATAACCGGCATCATTAACTCTTGAATGTGCTTTGGCGAGCAGCCACAGAGCGCCTTCTTCTCCCTCTTGGCCAGGGGTATAAACATTACTTTCACATTGGGTGAGACTGGTGTGAGGCAAGCACAACTCGATCGCAACAACCCTCAGAATTCCTTGGTCTGTGAGGAAGAAGAGAGTGCGGGAAGCGTACATTTTACGATGATCTGATTCTTTGTTAATGCGTTCGATGTAGGGCATGTACGCGTCGTAGTAGTCCAAAATAAACAGTCTTTTTGCTTCCAAAGCCTGATCAAGTCATTCGCATTTAATAAAAGTATCAGAATTCTCTGTCCCTTTTGTTTTCGATATCATGTGGAACTAGATAAATCTCTAAATGGATATAACGTACCTGCTGCACGGTAAGCCCATCAAGGTTTCTCTCGATATGCTCTGCCGTTATACAACTCTCTTGAGGGCCATATAACTGGGCGTCCAAGCTGCTTGATGGAGGAAAGCTCTGTTCCAAGTTCAAGAGAAGAACACTAGCATTGTAGTCAATATTCAACTACAACATCAACATTAGCATTCTACTAAAAATGGAGGAGATTTTAAATTGGCTTGCCTGCAGACATTGAATGGCCATGGGATTGAGACCGGAAAGAACTTGGCGTGCAAACTCTTCGTCAGTCTTCCACGCATGTTCGTCAGCTGCAAGTCAGAAATGAAAAATTGAAATTTTAATATCATCAGTTACATGTAATCTACTAGAAGGAATCGCATAAACTTAAGTTGATAAATAGTTTTGATCTCGCACCCTTAATGACTTGGGGAACTGTGAAGTGTATGAGAGCTTGGTCCTGTGTGCTGAGCAATCCTTTCACCATTTGAAGAGGAATTAGGTCTCGACTAAGATCCATGACGTTGTTGATAGACTTGGGGATTCCTTTGCTGTAAATATCTCTCACGTCTTGCAGCGAGTGGAACTCATCGCCAAATATGGATTTGATGGTGGGTACCACCTTTTTGGCCAAGGCTCGCACCAAATTAGACCTGTAGTCGGACAGATTGATATGAGGGAACTTCTCGTCTGGCGGAATGAAGTATTGGGTGGTGGACAACAGAGGCAAGCTCTCGAACTTCCGATCTGTCATATTTATTATAAATATTATCAATGATTGAATCTCCCAAGCAGTTTAAACTAAAATCAATAAACATTACACAAAGGCTAGAAGCTTTATAATATTTAGAGGACCTGTTTTACACCGGGCACGTCCAGTTCTACATCTTCTGGGATAAGGAAGGTCCTGCGATCCACCGAGCACCTCCCTGCGGAGATCAGGATTGCTGTCTGGGTTACCGAGATCATTGTAAAGATCGTAGTCATACACACGATCGTAAAACTTTCTCTCTCCGGTCCCATTTCCTCGCAGAGAAGCCAGCTCTCTCTTTCTCAACGTTAACAACCCCGCCGGCGTTTCATTGGGAAGATGGCTCTGAAATCATTAATATTCACGATATAACATACGTTAATAATACGCCGTTACGTGATTACTTGCAAGTTATCAAATTATCTGTTTCAAATTATACCTGAGTAGAAAAGAAGACCCGGTCGGTTTTGCTGAATAAATAGTAAGGGTAGATCCAGGAGTTACACACAAAACGTAGCGCTGGAAGTTTGCCGGGTACAGCAGAAAGAGTGAGCGATCTCAAGAAGAACTCCCTCGGGTGCGAGTTCCTCACCATCAATGCACCGGGCACTCCCAGATCAGCGTTCCATGTGAAGCTGACGGAGAATTTCGAGTCACCAGCGATGGGACCATCCAGTGGGTTCCAGCTTATTGATTCCTCCTCTCCTTTCTTCCCCAATCCCGAATCTACACAGGTAGGTCGGACAATGGTATAAGTTAATTATTACCAAGGTGAAGAAGAGAAAATATTAATGTGGCAAGTGCTAATAACTATATTACCTTGATCAATCTTGTCGCTACTAACGAGCTGAAGAAAGACTTTCCGCCCGAGCAATTCAGAGACCGTGTCCGCTATCGTGGCAGAGTAGTCGGTAACATCCGCAAGATATGCTTTCATTAACACCACTTCTCCTTTGATTTCAAACTTCTCCGCATTCCCATTTTGAGAGGTCAATGGAATTGTTGGAATTTTTGGAGCAGAGATGTTATTCAATAAACTTTTGACATTCATCTTGCAGGCTATACCTAAAATACTATATCCTGCTCCAAAGTGATCTCCCTCGCCAAGGCTTAACGTGTAACTTGGGCGATCAAACCAACTCTTAAAACACTCACACCGGTTGAGATTGAGATTGAGATACCTTTGCTGCTCCACTCCACATCTCTATTTATACACAGACGGGCGAGCTTCGACGGCAATGGCTTCAGTTCGTTTTAAAAAAACGTGTTTAATGCTTCATCGCAGCGGAAAGGTCATGCAAAATTGCCGGCACTTCTGCTCGAATCAAATTTCAAAACTGATACGGATGGGCGAAACGAAACGCCTTGTTTAACGGATTACGGAAAACATTTTGGAGCGTAAAGACTGTGTTTAGTTTTTCCCATGTGCGCACTGGATCCGAGTTGAAAACGTCTTCGGGCGACAATATGTCATTGTCCTATGCCCGCCTATCCAAAGATTCGACATGTAGGCATTTCTGTTTTTCTTCCCAAATGCATGTTGAAGGTGTCATAAGATCCAGGGCTAGATAAGATCTTTCATTTAAAACTTGCACCGACCTAGTCTTACGGAGATGAAAACTATGGGTCGACAGCAACTTTTATTTAAATAAGAGAGTTGGAAACGCACGTTGTGCAACTTGCACAGATGACTCTGATCTAAATATTAAAAATCATGCCCGTTTAAAATGAGCTTTTCCTCCTTATCTATAATGTTTTCACAACAGATGTTTTGCAAACGACCCATTGATTAATGTTATGAGATTTCCACAATCTATAATTTTATATTTCTGGATTTAATTGTGTATGCAATTTTTTTATCATCAACATTTCAAATCATACTCCGTGATTCAGCATAAGATGAAAAATTACATACACAATCGAATCCAGAAAAAATAAAAGAAATATCACATTGGCTAAATTTTTATGATTCTAAGTTACAATTTTCAATAAACATTAAAAAAAGAGTGTCAATTAATTACAAATTTCTTCAAATTTACTTATTGATCAATTCTGTACACAATTTTAGTAGTGAAATTTGCATATATTAATGATAGATTTAGTTAGTCTTCATATGGCCAACAAAGGATGTGGAGATTCCCTCTATAAGGATTGTGAAACTAGCCAATACCTCCACACAAGCAAATAATGAGCACCTTGTTAATTTCTAGATAACATCACATGACTCGGTGATGGCCTAGGATCATGAAAGGTTAAGGACCCATTCAACAAAGGTGTAATGTAATAGACAATTGAAATTTGACCTAAGATTAAACTAGTCAAATAAGAGTCTAGGTTTGATGAATCCAAATGTTAAGCATCTTAAGATGAAGTAGAAGCTCTCCAAGCTAGTGATTTCTTCTAAATGTTAGGAAGTGAATAGTATGTTGATCCTTCTAGAATACTATAGATAGCGGGACTAATGATCAAATATATTATATATCATAGTATATTCTATGGGATAATTTTATATTATTCTAAGTTATATTTTACCAAATTTTTGAAAATAAAATATTTATGTTAATCATAAATTTTTTTAAATAGTATTGATCAATTTTCTTGAACAATTTTAATGGTGAAATTTACTATAATGGTATATTTAGTTAATTTTTATGATTTCTATAAAAAAAAAGAAAAAGAAATTTTGGTCAACAAAATATATTTTTAGGATGTGGAGATTGCCTCTAGAAGGATTATGAAAGTAGTCAATACCTAAAGAAAAGAATGAGAACCTTATTAACCTCTATAGAAAATCATATGAGAGACAATATTTTTTTGTTATTGCCTCCTGCTCCCCATTTGCAAATTCTTGTCTCCCTCCCAAGACCATAGGGGTTAACTACTCCTCAACTTGCGACCTGGTATTAGACATCTCCAATACAGTTTTGTTTCCCCCTGCCAAAACTCTTCTTGTCACCATTGGTGATTTTTTCTTTCCTAAGGCTTTGTTAAACACATCGATAAATAAGTTATTCGCCAATTTACTATAAAACCCCTCAAAGGGTTCTTCAAGTATGGCTAAGAACTGTCCCCCATGTGTCTCCTTTGTTCAAGAGTTGGTTCTAGTTCAAAGGTGTTGGACCACATCTCCTACCTCTAAAGGAAGGGTTTAATTTATAGGTTTGATCGTTTGTGGCCCTCACTTACTTAGTTGAACTCCTAGATTTTTTAGCATTGGAAATTGATGGTCACAGGGTAGGTCAAGATTTGCCCCTATACCCATGTTTTTTTTGTCATATGTTTTGATTCTATAGAGGACCTTGGTGTTGTCTTGGCTATGGGTGATTGCAAATATGGTCTCATGGCTATGGGTGATTGCAAGCATGGGGAAGTAAATAACTCTTAACTCTAGCTGAGCTAGATGCATAAAAGCTAAACTAGGTGCACAACTAAAATAAAAACTCCTAAGTGAACCTAAGCAAACAAGCATAACTAGTTGTGAAAAAGAAATGAATAGATAAATATTCTCTAATACCCCCCCTTAAGTGAAACTTAGGGTGAGTATAAAAACTCTAAATGCATGAATGTAAAAATGGATCCCGACAAAAAAAGGCATGATTAGGTACCTATGTACAAACCAATGAAGTCTAGACTAAGAAGAGAAAAGGAGAAAAACCACGTGGAAAAAAAACCTTCAAAAGTGAGAGATGCAATGCATGAAAACAAATGTGAACTGGAAGGACAATTTCATTCACCTTGAGTATTGGTCGCAACTAAAGATAAAGTGGAGACGCCAAGGGTTTAGTGAAGATGTCTGCAACTTGCTCCT
The DNA here is from genome assembly GCF_030272615.1 of Cryptomeria japonica. NCBI lineage: Eukaryota > Viridiplantae > Streptophyta > Pinopsida > Cupressales > Cupressaceae > Cryptomeria > Cryptomeria japonica. The sequence continues at coordinate 156,264,738 of NC_081405.1, read as the reverse complement.
CTACAGGTATGTAATCCAAGCTGGGAAGACCATCTTAAATCAACTACTAAATCAAGTGCATGTGGATCTCTATGTGCTTAGTTTAATAATGCTCCATTAGGTTGTGAGAAATATGAATGACACTCTAATTGTCACACCAAAGAACAATGGGACCATCAGGAGGAAAACCAAACTCTGTCAACAACTAATGAAGCTATAAAACCTCTTGGCTAGCAAGAACTTTTGCTTGATACTCAACCTATGTTTCACTTAAGGGAGGGTGTCAGAAAATGTTTAGTAATTAGTTACTTTTTTACAACTACAAGCTATTTAAAATACACTTCTAAAGCTTGGATTTTAGAGGATATAAAACTTTTGAAGCTATTACCTACTAAGATCTCTCTATGAATGCATGACCAATCATGGCATCAAATTTTGGAGTATAAAGGGATCCCCTTTTAGTACAGATGTTGTTTTCCTACAGGTCATTTGTCTTCTTCATATATGCATGGCTCTCATCTACATTCCTCCCCTACGTAGTGGAAGGATGTTGACTGTTGTCATCTCACTTTCTTTTTAGCTTCTTCAGATGTTGAGTTAGATTCTTCTACAAATTTGGCACCTCCTTCTCTAGCTAGGTTATCTAGTTCGATGGCATGGACCCCAATCCTCCTCATGGGGTTCCTCTTATAGCTCTCTTTGTGGGCCTCTCAAGTTCTAGACTTATGCCCTCTATAGTTTCTGAGTCTTTGTCTCATACAAAAGGTTTCCCTCTACAAGTTTGGTGACCCATTGGTGCAGGAGCACCTACCTCTAAAGGCATGAGCTAGTAACAAGATGATTTTATATTAGTTAGAAGCAATGTAATAAGACCCTATGGGTCCTTTTTGTATTTCAATGTCCTAGGAGTGTGACAAGTTTGTCCATGTTTGGGTCAAATTGTCATCTAGGGTTTGGTAGAGAAAATTGAGTCAATAAGGGTCAAAATGGCCTAAATTGAGGGATCAAGTGACCACAAGTCTATTTGAGTCATTTTTGATATTTCAGAATCAAATGTAATCGGGGACTATGACAATCTAGAGTCTAAGTTGGTCGAATTATGCAAAAGTTGTCATATTGTCAATTTGTTCTCATGACAATTTTGTACTTTTTATAAATTGGGATTCTTCAACAGTCAGTTAGTTTGAAAAATAGTTTGACGAGGTTGTGGTCATTTGGGAAACACCTTTAAAGGCCCCAAACACCGAAGAATGTATGTTGGTTGAGTTGGCTATTTTGAAAAGGAAATTGAATCATCAAGAACTGTTGGAAAACTCAGAAAAACCATCTAATTTCTATTGATTGCATATTGAAGGTAGATTGGTAAGAATGCTCATGGCATAGATCCTATAACTAGATTGTTTTCCCTTTTTTTTAATTTCAGTGTGAAGTCTTGAAGTGGTCGTTGCCCCATTTTATAAGCAAATCTCTATCGGGTAGCCTAAAACCCTTCAACCCCTAAGGTTTGACTGCAATAATGGGTTTTGGCCTATCAATTTTTAACTGAACACTCTACCATTATAGGATATGATAGGCCACTGTATAATATGTCAGTACCAAAAGCCATTAAGAGGATACAATAGGTTGAAGAGGATGGAGAACTAACCCTAGGTCCGACATCTCTATGTGACAGACCGGTTTGATGAATGTAGTGCATGAGAATTGAGAGGTAGAGCACTAGGAAAGGGTTTGAATGTGATAGAAGAGTAATTTTGAGGATTTCATGAAATTTCATGGTCAGTGATGGTCACCCATTAGGAGAACCAAACCAGTTTGTGAAAGGCATTCAGACAAATAGGTCTGAAAGTCCTATTCGGTCTGTTAGTGCAACACTGCTTGGAATATCTGTAAGTTAATCTGGTACTACAAACTGATATATTGTTGAGAAATCTCAAAAGGGTAAGGAATATCTCATGGATCTAAACCATGAAATATTGTTTCATTTGTGTTCAGATGTTGTGGAAACATCCCTCCAAGGATTGTTTTATTGAATTGGTCAAGTGGGCCATTCAAACCCTTAAGCCTAGTGGTAGCCCACTCATTGTATGCAAGGGTGTGTGTAGCCACAAAAGAACTTGAGAAGTGTCAGTTGGTTATAAGTGGACATAGTGGAGCCTTGGGATTTTCCAAGGTGTTTTTTGGTGTCATTTAACCATTGCTTGACTTGGTGATTATGAAAGGATTTTTCAAAACAGGGATTACCGATTGAGTCTGTGAGCCTTAGAGGTTGGCTGGTTCAAAGTCACCCTCCTTCCGGTCTATTGCCTCCTCATCATATTGGTATCAAAGCAGGATTTTGAAGATCACTTCGGTGATGTGGTCTCAGTGTATGTTAGAGGAAGATATTTAAAGAGGGGATAATAAAATTCCTCCTAAGAGTATGTCACAGGATGCGGTGAAGAAGTTGATTGAAGAGATGCTTGAGTCCAAGCTTGAAGAATTGAAAAAGATTAAGGATAAGGAAAATGGAAGTGACAATAATGAAGAAGGGGATAAAGAATATGGGGAATCCTCTAAGCGGGTAGAGGAGATACTTGTAGATCAGAGGGCATTTGTAGATTCCTTGAGGTTAGTCAATAGGGCCAACATTGATGGGTTGTCTATATATAGTGGAAGTATGGAAGCAGAAGAGGTGATAGATTGGATTGAGGCATTGACCAATCATTTTGAGTACAAAGAAATCCCTAAAGATACGAAGGTTAAGTTGGCAAAAGAAAGGTTGAAGGGGTCTGCTCTTACATGGTGGAACTATGTACAAGGAGAGAGAGTTAAGGAGGGAAAATGTATGATAACCTCCTTAGAAAAGATGAAAGCTAAAGTCAAGGAACAATTCATGCCCATGGAATATGAAGTGCAGATGTATAAAAAATTACAAAACCTCAAACAAAGAGACCTTGATGTGAATGCATATATGGAGGAGTTTCATAAACTCGGTCTCAGATCAAAGAGACAAGAAGAACGGTCAGAAAAAGTGGCCAGGTACTTGAACAGCCTAAGGATGAACATCCAAGATGAGATTAGTGTTGGTATTATGGATGACTTCGTCATGTGTTGCATTGGTTTTGTCATTGATGTCAACATTTATCTTTCTGGAGGTCTATATTGTTGATTTGGCACTTTGGTTATATTGGTTTGTTGTTGAACAGACAAATTGTGGTCTCAGTATGGATATTGGTTTATGCACAGTCACCGGTATATGTTTCACCAGAAGGATATATCTTTCACCGACAGCTCAGGAAGTTGATGATGACTTGTTATCATTTGGAGATCATTTGGTTATGTCGAAGAAATGGATTGGATGTTTAAATTTGGTGTTTTGCTTATTGGTTTGATCGGGTTTACATAGTTGCCTTTACCGGCAGATAGGTCTAGGTTATGAACCGGTACAAGATATCATGTTCCAAATCAACATGAAACGTTTTGGAAATAGTTTATTGATTGGATAATGTATAAATTTATTGAGGACGACATATTGTATTGCATCAAGACTTATTTTGTAAATGTAATATCTTTAGGGATCTGACCTAATCATGAGGTCTTAGTTTTTGTTTATATAATTGTAAGATCTTATTTGAGGATCATTTTGAGTGTGTGTGAATATTGGAGATCATTGTGAAGAGTGAAAAGAAGCAGATCCTTATGCAAATCATGCGGACATCATCTAAAGGTTGAAGGAAAGGTTATGAAGGTGTTTGGAACTCATGGTCAAAGCTTAAACTGGTACTAATCCAACATTGTAGATGCTATACTGAAGCAGTACATTGTTATTGGATTTAACCATCCAATTGTAGTTAGTGTGACTCCTATTTTGTGACTGAGCAGTGAGCTTTAGGCGGTTGGGCTTTCTACATGTGCAAACACCTTATTGTATTCACTTACTATCTACAGTAGTATCATTTAATTGTGGGTAAGGTTTCCCACCGTGGTTTTTCCCCTTATAGGATTTCCACGTCAAAATATTTGTGTCACGTGTTGTGGATGTGCTTTGCTTTCTGTTTCATGCATTAAGTTATACCAATACTTCTATAACTGTTAATTTATTTTACTGGCATTAAGTTTGTTTTACCAGCACTAAGTTTTAAGTTGAAATAATTGGTTTTGGGTTATAATTTATTGACAACTGATTCAACCCCCCCTCCTCTCAGTTGTCCTTCCCGGTTCCTAATAATTGGTATCAAAGCCTAATCCTCTTTTTGCAAAAGCCTAACAGCTTGAGGAGATCCTATGGCAACAAATATCTTTAGGAAGGATAGTCATAAACTTGATGGAACTAACTATGGTATATGGAAGATCAGAATGGAAACACATCTGAATTGCATTGGAAGAGATATATGGGATGTTACAAAGAATGGATATGTTGCTCCTAATCAGAATAACCCTAATCCACCGACCTTGGCTAAGACTTGGAGAATGATTGCAAAGCAAGAGAAGCACTCTTGAGCTCATTATTAGATCAACAAATCATGGGATTATCAGACAGATGTACTAAAAAAGCTATTTTACATAAACTAGAAACATTGAATGAAGGAGATACCACTCTCAAAATTGCAAAACTGGAATGTTACCAGGTCAGGTATGAAAAATTAAAAATGGAAGAGGATGAAAGAATTTCTGCATTTATGGAAAGAGTTAATGAAATTGTTTTAGGAATACAATGTTGTGGAGGATCTTTAAGTGAAGATGAAATTATTTCTGAATTTTTAAGAGATTTGCCACCGGCTTACAAAATGAAAGTGATAGCTATTAATGAGTTGATAACAATGCCTAATACATTAGTATCTAGAGATACTTTGGTTGGAAAACTTTCAGCATTTGAGCTTGAATAATTTAGTCATGTTGCTACAATCAAGACTGATATAGCCTTCAAAGCATCATCGTCAGCATCACCATCATCATCATTTGAAAAAATATGATTGAAAAGCACTTTATGCAAAAGAACTTAAAGATATCAGAAGAGAAAATGAAGAACTTGAAGAAATTGAAGCACTATTTGCAAGGAAGATGCCTAAAGGTCCAACAGGAAGTAAATATGAAGGTAAAGCACCTTTCAAATGTTTTAATTACAATAAAGTTGGTCATATGGTGTCTAGGTGTTCTGATACACATTCAAGACTAAGAGAGGAAGCAAAAAGAACATATAAACCTAACCCTGAATATCAGAGATACAGATTTAAGAAAAATAGAGATAAGTCATGTTACTATGTAGATGAAGGTGTTACAGGTGACTCTGATGAAGATCCAACAGATAGTGGATGGGCATTTTTTGCAATAAAAGAAGATCAACTGGCACATGTTGTCAAACCGGTAGAGCAGGCATAGCAGCAAAAATTGAAGAAAATGATGAATGGATCATTGATAGCGGTTGCTCGCATCATATGACTGGTGATAAAAGAAAATTCTTATCATTTCGGGAATGTCATGGAGGTCTAGTAAGATTTGGAGATGACAAAGCTTGTTTAATCAAAGGAAGAGGCACTATATCTTTGGATGGTAAGCACAACACTGACAATGTTTATTATGTTGAAGGTTTAAAGCATAATCTTTTGATTGTTGGTTAGTTAGTGGAAAAAGGATTTCAACTACAATTCAAGAATGGAAAATTCAAAATCATAAACAGAACTGTATTGGAGATTGCAACCGGTAACCAGACTAAAGGTAATATCTTCCATTTGAATACCAATGATAAGACATGTTTGATTGCTTAGATTGATGAAAGTTGGTTATGGCATAAAAGACTCTGTCATGTGAATTTTGATTACATTGTAAAGATTAGTTCAACCAAGGAAATAAGGGATTTACCTAAGATTGTGAAACCTCATAATCCGTTATGTAAGGAAAGTCAAATGGGAAAGCAAGTTAGAACAACATTTAAGAGTTTTTTTGAGAAATCCAATAATACTCTTGATTTAATTCATACTAATTTATGTGGTTTAGCAAGGACAAGAAGTCTTTAGGGTGATAGATACTTTATGCTAATAATTGATGATTATTCTAGAATGTGTTGGGTTACTTTTCTTAGGGAGAAATCAAAAGCTTTTGGGAGATTCAAGATATACAAGGCAATGGTAGAGAATGAAACTGGCAAGAAAATGAAATGTTTGAGATCTGATCAAGGAGGAGAATTTGCATCTAGGGAATTCAATACATTTTGTGAAGAGAATGGAGTCAAAAGACAACTATCAACACCCCGGACACCCCAGCAAAATGGAGTTGTGGAAAGGAAGAACAGAACTATACTGAATGCAGAAAGAACCATGATGATGGAAGCAAATCTACCTCATATGTACTGGAGAGAAGAAGTGAATACAACTGTTTATACTTTCAACAGAGTTCACATCAAAGGTGAAACCAGGAAGACCCCTCATGAACTATAGTTTGGTCATATTCCTACTCTTAAATATTTTAGAATATTTGGAAGCAAATGCTATATTAGGAGAGATGAGTCTATTGGCAAATTTGATCCTAGAAGTGATAAAGGAATATTTCTTGGTTATTCAACTAGAAGCAACGCATATAGATGTTATAATAAAAGTTTGCAGAAAATCATTGAAAGTACTAATGTGAAGATTGATGAACATTTTAGAGGAGAATCAAGATCTATAGGTTCTAAACTGGTAGTAGAAATGATTATAAATGAACCGGCATAGATTGCACCAGAACAAAATGATGAACTAGTCACACCAGCATCATCAAAAAACTCAACTGTGACTGAAGAACAGTAGCCTATAAGTGGAAATCAGAATAAACCCAAGTATGTAAGATTGAATCATTCAGAAAATCAGATAATTGGAAATAAAAATCAAGGTGTTATGACTAGATGAAGATTGGAAAATGAAGAGGTATGTTTAATTTCTCAAGTTGAACCAACATCAGCTGTTGAAGCATGTCAAGATAAACATTGGAATAAAGAAATGGAAGATGAATTAGAACAGATTAAAAAGAATAATACTTGGACATTAGTTCCCCAACCTAAAGACAAAAATGTAATTGGAACTAAATCGGTCTTTAGAAATAAACTTAATGAAGATGGTGAAGTAATTAGAAACAAAGCAAGATTAGTTTGTAAAGGTTATTCTCAGAAATAAGGAATTGATTATAATGAAACCTTTGCATCGGTAGCCAGAATTGAAGTTGTAAGACTATTTCTTGCATTTGCAGCTCACAAGAACTATAAGTTTTATCAGATGGATGAAAAATGTGCATTTTTGAATAGAGATCTTGAAGAAGAAGTTTACATTGAACAACATTATGGATTTTCATTAACAGATGATAAAGATATGGTTTGCAGGTTAAGGAAACCTTTATATGGATTGAAGCAAGCTCCCAGAGCTTGGTATGCTAGACTGGATAAATATCTTCTAAATCTTGGATACACAAAAGGTAATGCTAACAGTAATTTGTATTACAAAATTACCAATAATGACATTTTGGTTATTGAAGTATTTATGGATGATATCATTTTTGGAGGAGAAAAAGGGTTATGTAAAGACTTTGCTAACAAGATGCGGGAAGAATTTGGAATGTCTATGATTGGAGAGATAAAAACAATTCTAGGTTTGCAGATTTCTCAAATAGATAAAGGTATATTCATATGTCAAACAAAATACTTGAAGGAACTTTTGAAGAAATTTGAAATGGAAAACTCCAAACCGGTAAGCACTCCTATGACTACAACTGATAAATTGACATTAAAAGATGATTTAGCTCCTATAAATCCGACAAGGTACAAATATACGATTGGAGGGTTACTATATTTGACACAAACCGGACCTGATATAATGAATGCAGTGTGTATTGTTTCAAGATTTCAAAGCAATCCTCAAGAAAATCATGAAACTGTAGTAAAAAGGATTTTTTGGTACCTACAAGGCACAACAAATCTTGGTTTATGGTATCCTAAGGATGACAATTTTGAGTTATGTGCATATACAAATGCAAAATGGACAGGAGATGTGGATGATAGGAAGAGTACCAATGGTGGTGCATTCTTTCTTGGTAGAAGTTTAATTTCATGGATCAGCAAGAAGCAGACTTGTACATCATTATCTATAGCAGAAGCAGAATATGTTGCAACAACAACTAATTGCACTCAGGTATTATGGATCAAGCAAATGTTGAAGGATATCAAGGTAAAATGCAATGAATCGATAATTATTCATTGTGATAATTTAGCAGCAATAGGTATATCAAAGAATCTGGTATTTCACATTGAAACAAACCATGTTTCTATTAAGTATAATTTTATAAAAGAAAATATTGAAACAAATGAATTGAGATTGGTTTATGTGAACACTAAAGAGAAAATTGCAGATATTTTTACAAAGCCTTTGCCTAAGGAAACATTTGAATATCTCAGAGAGAATCTTGGCGTAATCACCCCACCGGCAGAGACTTGATTTATGAAGATTGACATCAAATAGGCAGGGACTAATAAAAAAAAAATTCTGGCTTTGATGAGGGAGAGCTACTGCTCAGGGGGAGTAGTTAGTTGTATATCACGTTCTCATTTTGATTCTTGACTACTTTATCATTTGATGTCAAAGGGGGAGAGATGTCTATGAAAAAACATTGTACTTTGAAGATTGGGGAGAGAGGTATTTTGGTTTTGGTTATATTGTTTCTATTTTGGTACAAAACTTTGTCTTGATCTATTTTAGGAGATTGTTGGTATTTGGCATTCTGGTTTTGGCACTTAGATGTTTTTCCATCTAGTGTTGCCATCAATGCCAAAGGGGGATATTTTTAATATTATGGATGACTTCATCATGTGTTGCACTAGTTTTGTCATTGATGTCAACACTTATCTTTCTAGAGGTCTATATTATTGATTTGGCACTCTGGTTATATTGTTTTATTGTTTAACCGGCATATTGTGGTCTCGGTATGGATATTGGCTTATGCACAGTCACTGGTATATGTTTCACCAACAAGATATATGTTTCATTGGCAGCTCAGGAAGTTGATGATGACTTGTTATCATCTGTAGATCATTTGGTTATGTCGAAGACATGGATTGGATGTTTACATTTGGTGTTTTGTTTATTGGTCTGATCGGATTTAGATATTTTCCTTTACCGATAGATAGGTCTAGGTTATGGACTGGTACAAGATATGATGTTCTAGATCAGCACGACGCGTTTTGGAAATAGTTTATTGATTGGATAATGTATAAATGTATTGAGGCCGACACATTGTATTACATCAAGACTTATTTTGTAAATGTAAAATCTTTAGGCAGCTGACCTAATCATGAGGTCTTAGGTTTTGTAAATATAATTGTAAGATCTTATTTGAGGATCATTTTGAGTTTGTGTGAATATTGGAGATCATTATGAGTGTGTGCGAATATTGAAGATCATTGTGAAGAGCGAAAAGAAGCAGATCCTTGTGCGAATCACGCAGACATCATCTAAAGGTTGAAGGAAAGGTTATGAAGGTGTTTGGCACTCATGGTCAGAGCTTAAATCGGTATTGAATCTAGTATTGTAGATGCTATACCGAAGCAGTATATTTTTATTGGATTTAACCATCCAATTGTAGTCAGTGTGGCTCCTATTTTGTGATTGATCAATGAGCTCTAGGTGGTTGGCCTTTCTACATGTGCAGACCCCTTATTGTATTCACTTACTATCTGAAGTAGTATCATCTAATTGTGGGTAAGGTTTCCCACCATGGATTTTCCCCTTGCAGGGTTTCCACGTCAAAATCTTTGTGTCATGTGTTGTAGATGTGTTTTGCTTTCTGTTTCATACATTAAGTTATACCGATACTACTATAACTATTAATCTGTTTTACCAGCATTAAGTTTGTTTTACTACCACTAAGTTTTAGGTTGAAATAATTAGTTTTGGGTTATAATTTATTGACAACTAATTCACCCCCCCCACTCAATTGTCCTTCCTGGTTCCTAACAATTAATATCAGAGCCTAGTCCTCTTTTTGTAGAAGCCTAAAAGCTTGATGAGATCTTATGGCAGCAAATATCTTCAGGAAGGACAGTCCTAAACATTATGGAACTAACTATGGTATATGGAAGATCAGAATGAAAAGACATCCGAATTGCATTGGAAGAGATATATGGGATGTTACAAAGAATGGCTATGTTGCTCCTAATCAGAATAACCCTAATCCACCAACCTTGGCTAAAGACTTGGAGAATGGTTGCAAAGCAAGAGAAGCATTCTTGAGTGCATTATTAGATCAACAAATCATGAGATTATCAGACAGATGTACTGCAAAAGCTATTTGGGATAAACTGGAAACATTGAATGAAGGAGATACCATTGTCAAAATTGCAAAATTGGAATGTTACCAGGTCAGGTATGAAAATTTAAAAATGGAAGAGGATGAAATAATTTTTGTATTTATGGAAAGAGTTAATGAAATTGTTTTAGGAATACAATGTTGTGGAGGATCTTTAAGTGAAGATAAAATTGTTTCTAAACTTTTAAGAGATTTGCCACCGTCTTACAAAATGAAAATGACAGCTATTAATGAGTTGAGAACAATGCCTAATACATCAGTATCTAGAGATACTTTGGTTGGAAAACTTTCAACTTTTGAGCTTGAAGAATTTGGTCTTGTTGCTATAGTCAAGATTGATATAACCTTCAAAGAATCATCATCATCATCATCATCTGACAAATCTGATTGGAAAGAACTTGAAGATATCAGAAGAGAAAATGAAGAACTTGAAGAACTTGAAGCACTATTTGCAAGGAAGATGCCTAAAGGTCCAGCAGGAAGTAAGTATGAAGGTAAAGCACCTTTCAAATGTTTTAATTGCAATAAAGTTGGTCATATGGCATCTAGGTTCTTGATAGACATTCAAGACTAAGAGAGGAAAAAAAAGAACATATAAATCTAACCTTGAATATCAGAGATACAGATTTAAGAAAAACAAAGATAAGTCATGTTACTATGCAGATGAAGGTGTTACAGATGGGGTGAACTCACAAAGCTGGTTCCCACTTTTTGGTACATCCTGATTTTTGCTGAAATCATACATTTTTTGGAAAATATAATGATTTAAGCTTTAAGAGGTCCCATTTGAAGTAATTAATTAAGGAGAGTTAGATCAAAGGCTCTTAGATCAAAATTTCTTGGATAGAACCTCTCTACTTCTAAATCATACTTTCAATGGAGTCTCCTTTGCATGTATCAAATGCTGATAAAAAACCAATTTTACATTAGCCTTTGAGGGGTAAAACGAATTCATTTAGAAGTTTTGTTTTCTTAAGGATTGAGTCCTTATTATAAGCTTTCCAAATAGTATAATTTTTAGTATATTTAATTTCATGAATATATTGTTATTTTATTTTTTATGAATGTAGGTTTTTCACCGAACATGAACTTCTTTGTTCAATGCATTGGGAAAAATAGTAAAAAAATTCTAAAAAATTCTAAAAAATATCTATGTACTAGGTATTTATGTCTTCTTTCTAACAAAAAAACAACAACTGAATTTTAATATAAATAGAACAAGTTATGTGTTCAAACGTACACCTATATCTAAATTATAATTAGTCAGACTTCAAAACTTAATAAAATAAAAAATATTCAACATATCACTATCAAACCAATTGCATGCCCTGGGTATTGATGTTACAAACCAAAATTTAAAAGAGATAAGTTTTTATCATTTATAGAAAAAAAGTTATACGTTTCGGGATGCTTATCACTCTTAAAAAAATTGTTTGCTATAAAAAACTACTTTTGAGGGAGATGGAAAAATCAATAAAATTTTATTCAAAAAAAAATTGAAAAAACTATATTTAGAATCTACAAAAAATATGTTACAAATCACTATTTTACATCATCTTCAAATTATTAACAGTTTAAAAGTTATAGGTGTCGGAAAGTGAATATTTTTTGCAAAATGTTCATCTAAGTGTCAAAGTTGGTCAAAAAGTGGGAACCAGTATTGTGAGTTCACCCGATGACTCTGATGAAGATCCAGTAGATAGTGGATGGGCATTTGTTGCAATAACAGAAGATCAACCGACACCTGTTGTCAAACCGGTAGAGCATGCACTAGCAGCAAAAATTGAAGAAAAGGATGAATGGATCATTGATAGCGGTTGCTCGCATCATATGACTGGTGATAAAAGCAAATTCTTATCATTTCAAGAATGTCATGGAGGTCTAGTAAGATTTGTAGATGAAAAATTTTGTTTAATCAAAGGAAGAGGCACTATATCTTTGGATGGTAAGCACAATATTGACAATGTTTATTATGTTGAAGGTTTAAAGCATAATCTTGTGAGTGTTGGTCAGTTAGTGGAAAAAGGATTTCAACTATAATTTAAGAATGGAAAATGCAAAATAATAAATAGGATTGGATTGGAGATTGCAACCGATAATCAGACTAAAGGGAATATCTTCCATTTGAATACCAGTGATAAGACATGTTTGATTGCTCAGATTGATGAAAGTTGGTTATGGCATAAAAGACTCTATCATGTGAATTTTGATTGTATTGTAAAGATCAATTCAACCAAGGCAATAAGGGATTTACCTAAGATTGTGAAACCTCATAATCCGGTATGTAAGGAATGTCAAATGGGAAAGCAAGTTAGAACAACATTTAAGAGCATTTTTGAGAAATCCAATAATACTCTTGATTTAATTCATACTGATTTATGTGGTCTAGCAAGAACAAGAAGTCTTCAGGGTGATAGATACTTTATGCTATTAATTGATGATTATTCTAAAATGTGGGGTTATTTTTTTCAGGGAGAAATCAGAAGCTTTCGGGAGATTCAAGATATACAAGGCAATGGTAGAGAATGAAACTGGCAAGAAAATCAAATGTTTGAGATCCGATCAAGGAGGAGAATTTACATATAGGGAATTCAATGCATTTTGTGAAGAGAATGGAATCAAAAGACAACCATCAACACCCCAGACACCCCAATAGAATGGAGTTGTGGAAAGGAAGAACACAACTATACTCGATGCAACAAGAACCATGATGATGGAAGAAAATCTACCTCATATGTCTAGGAGAGACATAGTGAATACAACAATTTATACTTTCAACAGAGTTCACATCAAAGGTGAAACTGGTAAGACCCCTTATGAACTATGGTTCAGTCATATTCCTACTCTTAAATATTTAAGAATATTTTGAAGAAAATGCTATATTAGGAGAGATGAATATATTGGAAAAATTAATCCTAGAAGTGATGAAGGAATATTTCCTAGTTATTCAACTAGAAGCAAGGCATATAGATGTTATAATAAAAGATTGCAGAAAATCATTGAAAGTGCTAATGTGAAGATTGATGAACATTTTAGAGGAGAATCAAGCTCTATAGGTTTTAAACCGGTAGTAGAAATGATTATAAATGAACCGGCATAGACTACACCGGAACAGAATGATGAACTAGTCACACCAATATCATCAGAAAACTCAACTGTGACTGAAGAACAGCAGCCTGCAAGTGGAAATCAGAATAAACCCAGGTATTTAAGATTGAATCATTCAAAAAATCGGATAATTAGAAATAAAAATCAAGGTGTTATGACTAGAGGAAGATTTGCAGGTGAAGAAGTGTGTTTAATTTCTCAAGTTGAACCAGCATCAAATGTTGAAGATTTGAAGATAAACATTGGATAAAAGCAATGGAAGATGAATTAGAACAAATTGATAAGAATAATACTTGGACATTAGTTCCCCGACCTAAAGACAAAAACGTAATTAGAACTAAATGGGTATTTAGAAATAAACTTAATGAAGATGGTAAAGTAATCATAAACAAAGCAAGATTAGTTTGTAAAGGTTATTCTCAGAAAGAAGGAATTGATTATAATGAAACCTTTGCACTGGTAGCCATAATTGAAGTTGTAAGACTATTTCTTGCATTTGCAGCTCACAAGAACTATATGTTGGCATTTTTGATGATTATGTTGTGATTGTCATTGATGGACACACACTTGCTATGAGATCACTTTTGTATGTATGAGTTATGCTCAACCAGTATTTGTGTCAAACCAGTATTATGTTATAGTTTTTAGACTATCGGTGTCTTGCAAAAAGTGTTTACCGATCTCAAGAGACATGAGGATCTCAAGTGGCATGAGGACCTCAAGCGGAACAGAGCAAAGGAACTAGAAGTGGCAGTTATCATTTTCCCAGTCTTCATTTTTGTCAACCGGTATTACTCTGAGTTACCAATTGGAAATCACTAAAGTTGTATAAATTGGTAATACTCCATGATGAGTTACCAACTGATATATCTTTGTGATGAGTTACCATCCACCGACACTTTGATGGTGATTTTGTGTCATGTTACCAAATGTGTCTAGATACAATGAGCCTAGGAACTTGCAATGTAATCCTATTGGACTGACATGAAATCAGATTCCTTATAAGGACATCATGTCTAGGGTTTCAATATGTGCATGTAGCTATTAGGGTTTGAAGTGGTTGATGAGTTCTTGTATGCTCAATCTTAATAGAAAAGATCAAGTTTGTCTACTGAAATAGAGTGTGGAATTACTGAAGACTAAACTAATGCTGAAATACATTAGCAATGAGATATCATGGATCTAACTAAGAAGACTGTGATATTCGCTAGATCATTCACTTGTTGATTACTCACATCTTTGACAAGTTAGAAACCCTTAACTGGGTAGGCCCAGAAAAGCCTTTGCAAATCCTCTAACAAGGTGGTTCACATCTGTGGATCTAAAATCCTCTCACAAGGTAGTCTTTAATCAGACTTATCTCTTAACAAAGATTGAGATTCCTAACAGGATCTGTTCTGGTAAAGAACATTGTATGACCTTAACCGGTCTGGTTACTATTCTGCAGATAGTTACTTGTAAGTTTCATCTCACCATGGTTTTTCCCATTTGGGTTTCCATGTCAAAATCTCTTGTGTTATGGTGATTGTGCTTCTGTGGGTGAATGCCTTACTTGTTGTTTGGTTTGCATTTGTGTTAACTGGTTTGTTAATTAAACTGTTATATCGGTTTACTGCTAGACTGATAAAGTGTTTGAGTACAATAATTTTTGGTATACTAATTCACCCCCCCCTCTTAGTATTCATCAATTGGTATCAGAGCCAACCTTTCTATAAGTCTAACCACTTGGAAAGAGATATGGGGGAATACATTGTGAGGGAACTTACTCATCGGCTCACTCAGACTGAGCAAGCCTATGATGAACTTAAAGTCAAATATAAGGCCTCTCAGGCAAAAAGAAGAGAGCATGTTGAAAAACTGATGGAGCTAACTGAAAACAGTTCTTCTGATGAAGTGGACATGGAAGCCCTAGTTCAAGAAGTTGAAAAACTGAATGAGTCCAATGCCAACCTAAGAAGGGAACTTGAAGGACTAACTATCAGAATGTGTCAAGAACTTGAGAACTGGAGGAAAGCTGAAGATCTAGTAAAAGACAAAGATAATGAGATCTCCAAGCTGAAGTAAGAGATTAGTGCACTTACCGCTCATCTTCATGAAAATAAAATGGAAAAGGAAGAAATACAAGGTGAACTACACATGGTTGTTTTTGAGAATGCAACCTTGAAGGATTTCAATGTTGCTATCACCAAAGAACTTACTGAGTCAAAGGAAATACTTGCCAAATTCAATAAGAGCACTATCAAGCTAGAGCAGAAGCTTGAGTCAGCTATACTAGTAAAGAATACCAATGGACTTGGTTTCTTTGAATATGAGGAAGGTGATACCTCTGGAACAAAAGATAGAGCATCAAAGAAACAACCGACACCAAAGGATAAAGGTAAGAAAAATTTCAAACTTGTTTGCTTTAATTGTCTCAAGGAAGGACACACTGCTAATGTATGTAGAAGTAAGGCTTACAATAACTTTCCTTATTTTCTAAATGATAAGCCTAGACCCAATAGATTCAATGGTAATTGTTATGCATGCAACAATTTTGGGCATAGAGCATTTGAATGCAGGTCTGTCATGCACAACACCGGAAGGTATCCTCAAAGGAGTAAAGGATCTTTTTCTAAACCCTCTGGGAACCGCAACCCAAACTAGTTTAATACCTATAATTATTAGTCAGGAAGTAGTGGCTATCAAGCGACAACTGGATGGAGAGCAACCTGTTTGATCTGTCATGGTAATGGTCACACTGCTGCAACATGCAGAAGGAAGAATAGAAACATGAACAATGGACCTTGGAGAGCACCTGGAATGATTTGCTATCATTGCAACAAACCGGGTCATTCAGCAAGATTCTGTAGAACAAGAAAGAATATATCGGATGATATACCAGTAACTCCGAAAGGAAAGATAGATGTTGAAACCATTCAAACAGATATGAAGAAAACCTGGAAGAAGAAGCTAGAAGAAGTGGTTCAAGAAGAACCGGTTTCTGCACCTAGTGTGGAAGTCACTGAATCGACAAACTAAGCATCAGAAAAGCTTAGGGGAAGCAAATGGTGAAATATATCGAACCCTCGGTTTAAACCGGTAAGTGATACCTGTCAACTGGTAGAAGACCGGAAACAGTAAGAGGCAAATTAGGGTTTACGTCCTAATAGTGGACCATTTATTATGGTAGGTGGAGAACTTGTTTAAAAGGATTTTTCAAGCCATTTTTCACTTATCAGTTCTCGAGCGAAGAAGGTTTTTTTCTAAGCACTGAGCGATGAAAAGTGATTTGGATTGCGATTCGAAGAATTCTCAAAATCTTGAAGAAGAATCAAAAGCGAATATAAATCGGTCAAGTGTAGAGCACAAAGTGGTATTTCAGCAACCGAAGGAGTGAGTGACGAAGTGTAATTTGCAAGCCCTAAATTTTGAATTATGAAGGTATTTCTCAAAATCTCTCTGTTTATCATGGCTTACGTATCACACTCTAGCCCTAGTGCACCCGTTGATCCAGTAGACTTCATTCAACAGAAGGCAAAATACAATGCCCTATCTCAAATACCCGTTGGTGTTATAGTGGAGGAAGGAATTTCTAATTACATTGACTGCAAGATTGAAGACTTAGGATCTCTTGTAATCCATTCCCAATTGAGTTTGTTCTACAGGAAGGACAAGAAGATTAAACCAGAATTTAGCATCCTGGAAAAGAAGAAGCTTCACAATGCAGTCTATTTCATTGAAGAGTTTTTAGATGATCACATTCGCATCATTCTGAGTAGAGTGCATGGTGATAAAATGTACTTAGAGCGGACAAATGATATCACACCAGAAGCGATTCATGTCATCACCGATTTCTGTAATGTCGGTGA
Organism: Cryptomeria japonica; assembly: GCF_030272615.1. Lineage (NCBI taxonomy): Eukaryota > Viridiplantae > Streptophyta > Pinopsida > Cupressales > Cupressaceae > Cryptomeria > Cryptomeria japonica. The sequence goes on along the minus strand of NC_081405.1, from coordinate 156,247,501 downwards.
AGTGCCAACCCTAAGGAAGATCAGCAAGACAAAAATGACCAAGCTCATCAGTTCTGTGAGTGACTCACGGGGAATGACTGTCAATTCCATCAAGGATGATCTAGTCAAATATACATGTATGGTGATAGGATACCGGATGTTCCACGCCAGCAGAATCAACTCAGTCTCTGCTGCAGCGGTAAATGCTGCCTACCGGATGATCATGGAAGATGCATCTTTTGACTTATGCACCTGTATGCAAAGGCAACTTTTGCTGAACCTAAAGTCAATTAAATAGGACAATGCCTTGAGATTTAAGTTTGGACAACTATTGGTTGGGTTGTTCTTCTACTTCCAAGGTTACTTCCCAAGAGTCGGAGATATTCAGTGGTCTGCCGACCAACTAGTTACAAAGAAAATCAAGAAAATCCTTTAAGCGGTTGGAACTGGTTATCCAGAAGATCTAAACAAATACTTTGATGAGTTCAGACATAAAATGAGCCAAAGAGTGAGAATATCAGGTGATATTGTCAAGAAATATGAAGATGACATCTTCTTCACCATTGGAGTTGATGAGTGCATAATGGAGGCGGTTGAGCCTAGACAGGAAGAAGTAGAACCGATGGGCTATGAGGTAATGTATGACATGCTAGATGGGTATGCCTCTACCCTACTTGCCTCGCCCCTTGATCCAAAGGCAAAGAGAACCGGCACCTATTTGAAAAGGGTTACACCGGTTGAAGAACCATCAGTAAAGAAGGAAAAGGTAGTGCCTTCAGTATCGGCACCGGTTACCACAGCAAGTCCCAAAGTGACCAAGCGATCACTAGCAAAGAAGAAATCAGAAGCTGCACCCACCAAAGTCTTTGAGAGAAAGTGGAAGACAAAAGACACCACACCAGACTCAGAGGACACTGTGTCTGAAGAACAGCCTAAGAAGACTAGGCAAATGAGGAAAAAGACAAAGAATGAATCGGCAACATCTGCACCGGTAAATATTGATATTTCCTCCTACAAACCTTTGACACATTGTCAAAGAACTATTAAAAATATTAGAAGAAAAGTACTTGGTGATTTGAAAGAGTGCTTTGATGATTTTAATGATGATGAAAATAAGGAAGTTGAACAGGATGACATCGGTGGCCATCAGAAATTAAATCTGAGACACCTGATTCTTTGTATAATTCTTTAGATAACAAGTAGTGCATTGTCATAGAGAAAGAATAGGAAATAAGAGAGGAAGTATTTGCACAATACTTTCCTAGTGTGCCTAAAAGTGAACTTTATGAAGTAGTGGAAAGATACAAGGGCCTCTTCTTCATGAGAAGAAGGAGACTCTTGTTGCTAGAAGGAAACGTTCCTGTAGTGGTAAAAGATACCCACTCCCATGCCCAAGCCGTTTTAAGGTTGCATCAAGTGGCTGAAGCCAACAGGAAAGCTGAGCAAGAACCGGCAACCAATAAACTGGATGAGGTATATGACAGTGAAGGAGAACAGGTCACTAATCAAATGGATCCTATTGTTGTTGATGCCTTGAATGGTGAAAATGTCACTCCAGGTACACCATTAGAAGTGGCAGGACAGGAAAAATAGGACAAAGAAAAGGATGCCAAGGAGCCAGCGAAAAAAGAGAAGAAGCAACAGGAAGTTGAAAAGAAGAAATAGGCAGAAGAAGAGAAAAGAGGAAGAAAAGAAAAAGGAGGAGGAGAGGAGGAAACTAGAAGAGGAAAAGAAAAGAAAGGAGGAGAAGAAGAAACAAGAGGAAGAGAAGAAGAAGAAGGAAGAAGAACAGAAAGAAGAAGAGAAATAGCAGGAAGAAGAAAAGAAAAAGGAAGAGGAGAAAACAAAGTAGGAAGACGAGAAGAAGCAGAAGCATGAAGAAGAAAAGGAGCGGAAAGAAGAAGAGAAGAAGAAAGAAGAAGAGAAGAAGAAGGAAGAAGAGAAGAAGAAGGAAGAAGGAGAGGAGCAAAAGAAGGTAGAAGAAGATAAGTTAAGAGCCAAAGAGAAGCAAGCAGTGGCACAGAGCACATAGGTGGAGACCCCAAAGACAACCGGTAGTCAAGCAAAATTGGCTGACATTACCAATCCCATTGACCTCCAATCTGCTAATGAACCGGAGCTTCTACAAAGCATTAAGCTTTCTCAAGAATGCTTAGAGGTGATAAGGAAGAAGTAGGAGCAAGACATGATCCAATGTAATGCCCGCCAAAATACCCCAGAGAAATATAGCTAAAAACATACTAATTTTATTTTATTTTTTTTTAAACAATATAGCACATAACATCACTTAAGCAATACAGTGAGCACATAACAACATTTAAGTGTTATGAACATAGAATAATTCACTCAAGCTATTCAAACAATTACACAAGTGGAATACAATAAATCATTTCTACTACTCCCTAGGGTATCTCAACAACATTACTTAATCTACCTACGTAGGGAACAAGCATTTACTTTCTTTCAGATCAAAACCACATAATCTTAATCATTATACACACATAGATACATCATAGGAATACCTAACACTCATGATATGCAATCTACTTAATCTTTCATTTAACATGAGATTCTATCTTTCAATGCACATCTATTTCCCTTTTCACTTAGATTCATTTTATACACCAAGTCCAAATGTTCCTATTACCTTTAACCAACCTTCGACTATGGACATCACCATTCATATATCAGGATTAACCCTTACATTGCATTAACATAATTTCCATTTACGATTAACTTCCACATAATCATTTATGATTCTATGCTTCTAGCATACTCATTACTTCATCATGATTCCTAAAGTACATAAGCCAATACTCACAAACCATTTAACCCATAGCTCATTTAATACTCATAAAATCTCTTACACTATATCAACTAACCAACAATCATCTCATTACAAATTAAGTAACTACATGAATTCATCTCAACACAAATTAAGGTACAATATCCTAATTCCATAACAACTAATAGCATCCACCAAATGTAGATATAATTCTTAAACTATAACACATGATACATTCTAATCCTTTCCTAAAAGACAAGAACTCATTTAATCATCTTCCCATACACTTACTAGTAATTTCCATTAATAAGATTAGAAATTCATTCACTAAGGACATCCATACAATATTTTAATAAGGAACATTCAACTGCATCCCAAACAATATAAGATTTTCAATCCTACCATTAGATCACTAACTACGAAAAATGATACTATAATTTCAAATTCTTTAATCACAACTCATAAACATGTGCTAAGATATCTTCCAACATTACTCAAACTCATACATCCTATCAAGATATAAAATCTCTTCTACTTAAATCATTACTTAAAGACACCATTTCAAATCTAATACCATTATCATAACATTAACCCGATTTACTTTTAACATGGTTCATCAAGAATACAAAATGCATCATTTAGTTTTGAACAACAATACTTATCCACATCTCATGCATACATTTCATTTAATATAAATGCGTTACAACACCACTCAAGGTTCATCATTATAATCATCTACCATAATCAAAAGACATCGCTATAACTAGAACAAACATAGTCATTTCTCATATACATGACTTCTTTTACAACCGTTACATAAGAATTTCATTACATAAATCACATAACCATTTACATTCTTGCTGCAATTATTATCCATGAACAATATGAAGAAGCATCCTTATCCACGCAAGAAGAATCCAAAGACAGGAACATCCCAATGGTTTAAAAGCACCAACCACCCGACCATGTGGAACCAAAGGAACCACCCCCCGTGCTAGGAGATGACACAAGGTCCCAACACAAACTCTACATCTAGGCTGACACTCAAAACCAAAGAGACTAACTAACTAGGACTCTCAAGCAAGAACTCACATAGAGCCACAAGAATAAACTCCCAGAGGCGTAAAACTCATCAGGACATAAATGCATCCAATAAGCATAATCATAAATCATATAAGGGGAACACATGTAGGAGTGGAGTGTCATCACATGTCATCCTCATAACATAATAACACAAGGCACTAGCCTGATGGACATGTGGAGCCATCTCAACCTATGAGAGACTAAGGGAAATTAGCTTACCGTCTTTGCGGCCTTCTCATGCTTATCCTAAAACATCCTCCCTAGGACATAAGTTATGAGGCTCAAAACTATTCATTATCTTGTTTAAGTGAGTTATAATTTTCTCATCCCAATTAATTCATTATCAGTTATCACTTGCTTACAAATCATGGAAAACTCCAATGTGCCCTGGTGGTCTAGGCTTCATGCATCCTTACAAGGAACCTTATGCCAACCTATCTCTCATGAACCCGATCATCACAAGGAAGCCCACTCCTCCTAACATGGCCCAACAACACATCACAAGAGGCTCTACCAACATAAATATATTAAAATAATACTCAATGCAGCCAATAACTTCCACACATACTCTCACAACATATGCAAGGCTACAACAACATCAATATAACAAAATGAGCCTCTTGGCTAGCAATAAACAAAGGCATATCAAACTATTAAATTTGCTATCATTAATGAAAGTAAAACCACAGCAAGGCCAACTCACTTGCTGCCCCAAAACAACAACACTTCCAAATCACCAACCATAGCACATCAATATGGATGAAAGCACAATTCTTTCTCCAATAACATAGGAAGGTAAATATGCTTGAAACCAACAAAATACATCAAATAAAATCAAATATAAAACTATAAATTATCAACACCCTAAACAATGCCTCTGGTACAAGAATTAATCCAGAAAGTACCACATAATCAAGCAACTAGCAAATGAAGGCCTATTTATCAAAAATCAAAAAAAGAAAAAAAAAACCAAGCAAAACCATGCTCTAATCAAAATATTTCAAAAATATTATATTCCATACCTACCTTCCCAAAGTTCACTAAAATAAAATATATTTTCTACCTACCATAAACTTCCAGCCAATTAAATCCAAGGGTAGGTAAAATAAATTAAACCATTGACTTGGGTTGAAAATAACTTTTAAATAACAGAATACAAATTACCCCCTTTTAATTACTTAATGGGTAAAATAATATTACCCAAGAAATAAAATTCACTTCAACATTAAAGAAATAATAAAGACTTGGAGGCCAATATTAAATCAAAACACCATGCACAACACAGACTCAGAAAGCTTCAGCAAACCCAAAAATACAAATATTTCCCACAAACCATAGAATAAAACCTTACAACAAATTTATGCCTTCAAATATTTCCTTCCTCACTATACAAATTTTAGATTCATTTCCCCAAGCTCACACATTCAATCTGCAGACACGTAGCATACAGGAAAACTGTAAAATAAAATATAAAAAGGTAGAATACATCTCCAACCTGCAACCCGTGTTATGGAAAAAGCTGAAGAAGAGATTCCACCAGCCAACCAAATCCAACCCAAGCTCGAGCCAAAATCCAAGAGAGAAGAAAACCAAAACCAAGAAGAAAACTTGCTGGAGAAAATTTTCCAGAGAGGAACCAACCCCCGAAAAATTCATAGAAAAGAAAATAAAAAAACAAACATTAACCAAAAACCCTAGCCTCAATCTCAGCCAATCAAAATATTCCAATCTATAATATAGTTTACCAACCCCATCATATAATATAATTTTACCTCCTTTTTTAAATTACCAATAAGAGAAGAGGGTAGGTAAGGTAAATATAAATCATGCTTTTACATTTTGGTGGGAATGTTTTATCATTTTATTATTTATACAACCTACTTAATATAAAAGTCAACTAATAAATAAAACATGAGCTACAATTAAATAAATCAAATGGGAAAATTAAATTAAATAAACCAAAGTCTCATAAATGAATTAATGAACGAGATAAACATTAAAAGCCAAATAAATATTAAACCATAGGCGATTAATAAATAAGTAAATACCAATAAAGGTCAAATTACAAATAAATATAAAACACATCATAAGCTAAACAATAAAAATTAAATAAATATTAAATCATCATTAAAATAAATAAACATTTAAATATCAAATAATCAAATAACCAAAAAGGCAAGAATCCAATAAATTAAATTAAATATTAGATAACCAAATAATCAAATTGCTATTAATCAAAATAATTAAAATAAACATCATTAATTATTTAATCTCGCATCAATAATCAATCAGCCTCAACATAACAGGATTAACCCACCAATACTAACATACTCACAACACAGAAGAAACCCATCTTACTAACTATCATGATGACTTGCGCCAAGACACTGACGACTCACAGTGAACAACTTAGACCTAGAGTATGTGAGGGGAAATTGTGCCAACTCCGAACCACACACCATTGGGATTTAAAGACATGCTCAGACCTATGGAGCCAAGTTGAGTTGATCTCTGGTACCTGCAAATCCTGCATCCACAAAGCAACGATGCGACATATGCATATATATATATATATATATATATATATATATAATAATAGACAAGGGTTAGAGAATTGCAATGACACATCCCGCTCGCAATGAGTGATGTGGAATTTTCTCTATCCCGAAGACAACCATACAACAATCAAACACACCATAAGATCAACTCATCATAGATAATCATTAAATATGGTTAGTACATTAAAACATCATCAAGTGCATGATTAGTATAATTCATGATTATAGTAAGACATGTAAAATCCATCAATAATTATGCTCATCAAATCACATGATCAATATAATCTTTCGATAGTCAATCACATAATAAGCATATAGTGTCTAATAAATCACACGATCATTAATGATAGTATCAACATCCTATAAATCATCTGAAATAGCCTATTCCCAATAATGTCTATCACGCATGAATTAAAGGTCAACTCTAGTCAAACAAGTCAAGTCAGGGGTGGACCCTACATCCTCCCCTCCTTAGACTCGACTTACTCCTGGAAGTCATAAGATTTAGGGTGACAACTAGCACACATAAATCAAAAAATTTCTTTTAACACAAACATATTATAATATTTTCTAACTCCAAGAAAGATAACAGCAAATAAATTTCCTCTTTATGCTTCAATTATTCGAAATAAACATGTTACACAAAAGGTAAATGAAGCACCAATTGTTATTAATTATGATATGTAAACTAATTTGTTAAAATACTTACAAGGGAGCTTCATTTTAACCACACTTGCAATACAAAGTTGTACTTTCAATCACTGATTCAAGCATCAATAAGAAGAAATCACTACATTTCGCAGTAGTATTCATAATAATACTCCCTCAACATCTAGTTGCATGCAATAGAGAGAGAAATATATATACATTTACATAATATCTTACACATAGGCACCTATTATATTATTGAACAAATCATGTCATAAGCCTAAATGAGTGAAATTTTCTTAGAACTAAGCTTCCTCAAATTAAATGTACTCAAGATCTCACACAATAACCAAGCATAAATAACCTATTTATTTAAAAGAACAAATTTCATGACATTCAAATGTCCTAATTTCCATCATGCTTACACTGCGCTACACTTTATACAAACATTAGATGCAATCCTTATCCAATCAAATCATTCAAAGGGCATCCTTAATCCAGTATGTGTACACAAAGATTTGAAGGCAAGAAATCAGCAATTGCTTTTTATTTAACTATTCCATAATTTCAAACTTCACAATTCCAAGGCACTTCTATCTACTATAAACTTTTAGAAACTTACCAATAAACTTCATCTTATTAACACTTCATTTACTCGGCTAATAACAACATTATCTAATTGTTTTCTTAGTCTAGTGCACTTTTCCGCGATGTCCTCCCTCACACACACTATCAAAGGTTCAAAACGAACATGATAGAGACAACACTGGCTCAAGATTTGGGCCCACAATACATCGACACTCAAAATGACCACCATAGACAACAAAAGAGGAGTTCAAAAGAAATATCTTCAAATCAATTCATTAAATTAAAAGAGAAGAAAATTTGCCGGTGAAATCAATCAAGAAGTTTAAGTGTGACAAGTGCCACCACAAGGGAAAAATAAAAGAAAGAAGAACTCGGTGGTCATCCAAAAGTAAAAAAAACCCAAAAGTACACATTACTCCTATCGACACATCACATAAATCATAAATTAATTCAAGGCAATCCCATATCACGAGGTGACCAACATTAGTCACACCAAAGGGAGTAACTGCTACACAACATCCAAGGGTGAAATCCCTTGAATGTGTTAGAGAGTGCATGCCATATTTTAAGACTTTTATTTTAATCTGTATGTTTGTATTCTTTTCATTATTTTTATGCAATTCAATATTTTAAAAAATATAGGCAATTATCCTTTATGAAAGCTGACATAGGTAGGAAGAGATAAAGCAACTATGCACTCACACATGCACAAGCAATATACTCATACCATTACTAATGTTCATGATATCTTATCTATACCATGATCATATTCACTAAGTTATAACAGAAATAGAGGTTAGAGCTTCAATTACTCACTTGATAGTAAACTACAACACACATTATTTCCGTTAATGGACAACTAATAACCTATAGAAGATTAGAAATTCCTTCATAAGGTCTTTAAGCAATTTAGTCAATCATATATTTAAACAAGAAAAATAGGTCTCATTACAAAATCCAAAGTTTAATATCAATTTCTACTCTTACCAATAATAATCTTCTGGCATACTTCTAGTTATCTAAGTTAATAATATCTCAGTCCCACTTCCAGAACTTAGTTTTCTTTTCATCTAATACCACTTAAATTACAAGATCACACACATTATTCTATTTAAAATCACTTCCTATTATTACTTGATTACTATCATTCATAGACTATGTATTTTCAACATTTCAAGAAAAATTGGCATTTAGAATCCCAACACAATTTCATATAACTAATTATTATTTTATCTCATTAGAATTCTCTAAGGAAGCACTTCTTAAAATTCAAATAAGGCAATGACATAGTAACCTTTCTTAATTTATCCATCTAGTTAAGAGAAATATTTATTCAATGCCACACAATTCCTACACAAAGCTAAAACTTTTATCTTGCCAAACCAAATAAAGACACAATGATATCATTTTGATTTCTACATATGCAATGCACCAATCCTTGCTTCAATACACATATTTATCTCCTTTTAGTTTCACGATACATTTCCTAATTAAATTATGGGATATTCTATTTAATCAATTCTTCCTTTAAAGAATAAGGCTCATGAATGCAATACCTAAATTTCAGTCTCCAATGCAAATTAACTTCATCTAATCTTCCCTTTAATGTTTACGAGTCATATTCATAAATCATTATCCAATCCTTCTACTTAATATCAATAACCCCCAAGTATTTGAATCCTTTACCCCAAAGAGAGAAGAGGAAGGAAGGGATACTGCCACACAAATTTATACAAACTCAATTTGAATTTCCTAGTCATGCCAAATGCAACTACCACTTTTAAAGGTATGCAATTTCAACTTCCATAAGATCTCCTACCAATACATGTGCAACTAGCAATCCCAAATCCTTTGATAGCTATGATTTCCTCAGATAATCTTTTATTACATACAAAATCACACATATACCAAAACAATCAATAGTTCTATGGGGTAATCATTACATTACCAACTAACTTCCTTACATTTCACATAAGAGATTAAAAATAAGGAAAAAGACATTCCAACTACTTCTATTAAGCACCACATACAATTCCTTCGATTTTCACATCATGATCTATACCAAATTATTCATAAATGTATAATACAAACACTTCATCCTTCTATTCATAGGAAGATCAACATAATAGACTAATTTTATGATCATCGCATTAGTTAAGAGGATACGCACATTCTTTTCTCATTCTGCAACATAATTAATTATGTATAAGGAAAGCAACCCTAATCATCCAAGTAAGCACTAGAAATTTATAGAGCAAGTAAGAACATATAGACACTTCTCTTATTCTAAAGAAATGCATATGGAATTGTAGTGTCCTAAAATTGCGACACTTGCAATTTCGACTGCATTTCGGTCTTCACGATGGCGACGCAACACAGAACCTAAATGGAGACCCCGAAACTTGTCCACGACACCAAAAACTGCATTTTCAAGCACCCTGGCCTGAACCTCCTTTGCACCCTGTTGTCTCGGGAGGTGGGACTAGAGCGCCCAGCGCCCTGGTCCTTCAGGACCAGGGCGCCCAGCGCCGTGGTCCCCCAGGACCATGGCGCCCAATGCCCTAGTCCCTGGCCCTATTTTGGGCCCAGTTTCCTATGGGACTTTGGGTCTTTTTAGTTTGCAAATTGGAAATTATCTTTCCTGGTCGGCCTAAGGTCGGGAAAAATTAGTCTTTTAACCCTAATTGGCAAGTATATAAACTACATTTTCCTCTCCCATTTGGGTAAGAAGGTCATATGTGTACAAGCGTGGAAACTATACTCAAGCATTCAAGCATTCAAGCATTCTTTCAAGCAATTGATCATTCTAAGTCTCCATTCAAGGCCAAGTGTTGCATTCAAGACAAGGATTCAACCATTGAAGAGGAGATCACTTACTACATACTACTACAACATACAACATCTATACCTTCGCACATAAGGATACAAACATCCTTACAACAAGGTATTAGTACTTGTTTTACATTACAGACATTTACATTTACAGCATTGCTCATTTCTTGGTTAATTCCAAAACCGGGGTTTGACCTAAAGGCAAACCCCTAATCCCTAACCCCCCAATCGTCTTCACTTTTCTGTGTAGGTTGCAGGTACGCGGCTGAAATTGAAGATCTGGAATCCTTGTGCAGAGACGAACAGATCCCCCTTCGTTTCGCGGATTTTTCGGAGGACCGTGGCGCTCGGGCGCCATCGTCCCGGCAACTTTCGCTCAAATTTGCAGGACAGCACCGTATCGACATTTTACTGCTAATTCCAGGTCCGCAGCTCCATACTGTATTCCTATCTCAGTTTATAAGCGAATCTTTCTCACTTTCTATGCATTCCTAGCTTAATTCTTCTATCAACATTCTTTACAAAAGAGGGTAGCCTTGCTTTCTTAACCCTTGAAACACATTTAGCATCCAATCTTGCATTGCGTGGGATTGGATCTTGTGGGTTTCAACCCCTCTTTTGAATGTAAAGTCTCTCCCCTAAGTGAAAACCATCAACCCTAGTGAATCTCCCTTCTCTCTCCTCGGAGTTGGAAGAGGGGAGAGCAACTAGGGTTCGATCGCGATTTTCCGCTTTACATTTTGGTGAACCCGACGTGAACATCCTTTCTGATTATTCATAATTAGATCTGATAATTGGATTCCTTGATTACATTTCCATGTTTGATCTTTTGCAAAATTTTAGAGGTTAATTGCATAAAAACCCTAAATTTTCTTTTTAAGTAATTAAGCTTGTGAAATGTTTAATTGTTAATGCTTGTTTCAGATCTGCCCTTCTATTACAAATTATCAATTCATATCTATGCTTTAATTTTGAAAATTAAGTGGTTAAGTGTCAAAACCCTAATTTTTGAAACCCTCTTGATTCAACCTTTGTCCGACAATTTCACTGATCAAAACATCTCCAAATCAGCTGTAACTTTGGATTCCGCAATAAAATCACAATATCTTTCATCCCTAAAAATTTGGAAAAAAGTTGTGAGGACTGTGTGCACTCCGAGCGCCATTGTCCCCGACATTTTTTTTGAAATTTCGGGAGCGAGATCTTACTGTATTTTCCTGCTAAAATCCAGAATTTTGGCTGATTTTATCAAATCTAACACTTTCAAAATTACAGTCAAAGTTGGTCTTGTGATTGCTTGGATTAAGGCTTCTAAACATTCAAAAATCATTGAAATTGAAATTTTGTGTCAAAATTGTGTTCTTACTGTCCTAAATCTGAAAAGTGTGTTTGCATTCATTGAAAATCTCAGTGCTTTATTTAAATTTTTGCAATTTGTGACTTTTGAAATTAAGTGCTTAATTACAACAACTTTGATTTCCGCTTTCAAAATTGAATTTTGCGTGAAATTGAGTCAATTTTCAAATTTCAAAATTTGCATTGCTCTTGACATTCCCTCTACAATCATAAAATTCAAAATTTCAGTTTCCCTCTCTTTTTCAAAATTCAAATTTTTGCATTTTTCGACAATCTGGGTAGGGTTCAATTTCGAGATTGCAACTTTAATTTGGCCTATCTACAGATCGTAAAATTACTCAATTTTTTCAGATTAGCTCCAAAATCATCATAACTTTCATCCCTGCAAATTTTGAAAAAAGTTGCCGGGACCGTGTGCACTCCGAAGCGCCACGGTCCCTGACATTTTTTCTGAAATTTCGGGAGATTGTCCTGATTGTATTTAACAGCTTAAATCTGGAAGATTGGCTGATTTTACTTAAAATTTCTACCTCTAAATTCAAAACTTTCTCTCTCTCTCTAGTGCATGAGTTTTACAACAATAAGCCCTACTTACACTATTCTCGTTAGACGAAGCCGTAGAATTAAGTCTTCCCGAGGTTTAACTACTGAGGAGATGGAACCTAATTTGAATAGCCTTTTTAACGAGGACATGGGTAATTCCTCTAATCCTCCTAATGATGAAGAAGCTCTCCATGAGGTTTCTGAAGAACAACTTTCAAAATTGGATAACCAATTTGACGATTTTCGACAATGGATGTCTCAAGAATACCCCGATAGTCAAGCTCTTCCTTTAATTGAGGGTCTAAAATGTATGCTTCAAAGTGATAAGAATGGAATTGATATTTTTCATGGTATTGCACACATTGTGGATTCGAATGTGATTCCTATGAAGAGTTGTGCTGAAAATTTGGGTTATACACAACCTCCTACTCAAGTCAATCATTCTATTCCTTTGACAACTCCTATTGCTAGTATACCTACTTTTACATCAAACATAATGACTACTTCAATACAAGACATTCCTCCTATGATCACCAGTCATGGGGGCAATCCCTCTTCTTCAATCAACCCTCTTCCTTCATTTAATCCAACTTCTTCATTCATTCCTTCAATGAGTGTCCCTATTATATCTCCACAAATGAACATGACGCAAGGGGGCAATTCATTCAATCATTCCATTCCTCCTTGTAGTGTTCCTCCTGTCCAATCATCTCCTATGAATAATTATCATAGAGTCCCACCACCTTACTCTTTACCTTCTTTCAATAACATAACACCTCCATCTCAATCTAACACGTCTAATATGAACTCTTCGACTGAAGCGACCATTAACAATCTTGCACAAACTGTCTCTTCTTTACAGCAACAAATTGCCTCTATGAATCAATCTAAGTTTAGTGTGCCCACATTTGATGTTGCGAGCCCACTTTCTCTTGACATTGTTCGAGCTATTCCCCCTAAACATGTTGAAATTCGACATTTGGAGCTTTATAATGGTAAAGGTGATCCTCTAACACATGTTAAGACTTTTCAAACAATTTGTACCGATTTTGCTTATGACCAAAGGTTGCTTGCAAAATTGTTTACTAGAACATTAAGAGACAAAGCCCTACAATGGTATTGCTCGTTGCCTTCTTATTCTATTACTTCTTTCGAACAACTTGCAAATGCTTTCATTCAACAATTTCAAAACAATATAAGTCCTAAAGTTACTTTGATTGATTTAATGCATTGTAAACAAGGTGTTAAAGAAAAAGTGACTGATTTCATTGGTAGATATAAGCATTTGTATGCTCAAATTTCTTTTCCAGTGCCTGACAATGATATTCAAAGAATCTTTATTTCTAATTTACAAAAAGATATTCGAGACGAACTTCTGTTTTCTGAGTTTACTTCTTTCCAACAGTTGTGTGCAACTCTTCACAATTATCAACTGACTGTGAGTCAAATGGAACAATCACATCCTATGGCTCCGAGTGATAAGGGTGATAGCAGTCAACAACCATTTGGGAAGTTTAAACCGAACAGAGATTCCATCAAAATCAATGAAAACATCATCAACAACAATGTGAATGCAGCATCAAGTGTGCCTCCTATTTCTAAATTTTTCAAGAAAGAAAGAAAGTATACTCCTTTGAATGAATCATTGCATAGTATTATGAGTAAGGTATTGGAACAAAATGTGCTTACTCTTCCTCCTATAAGGCAAATTGATCGTGCAAAGATTACTTCACCTTATTTTGATAACAAAGCTTTTTGTCAATTTCATCGTCAGCCTGGGCATGATACTGAAAAATGTTTTTCTTTAAAGGGTAAAATTCAAGATTTGATTGATAATAATACTATTTCTGTTTCTGGAGTGAATGATAAAGGCAATACATCTGTAGCTCCTCCTAATCAAAATCTTTAGATTTCTACTGATCCATTACCTTCTCATACCTCTAATGCGATTGAGACTAATGATTCCTCTTTTTCATCTGATGGTCTTGTGTCTATGACTCCGAATGTGATTAACTTTGTAGAGCAGCAAGAAAACCCTAAAGAACCTTCCATCACATCTGATTCTAGTGAAACCATTAGGGCACTTGATGGTCCTTTATACATAGTTGCAAAAGTCAAGAATACACCTTACCGTGGAGTGCTTATTGATCCTTCGTGCATGGTTAATGTTATTACTGAAGAATTTCTTTTTACTTTGCAATTGAATCAAGTGATATATGACAAAACAGATGTGATTGTGAAACTATTTGATGCATTTTCTTCTCCTGCAATTGGTTCTATTACATTCCCTATTGAGGTCCATAACAAATCCCTTGATGTGAACTTTGCTATTATTCCATCTTCCGAACAATTTCGTGTGAAGCTTGGCTATCCTTGGCTATCTTCCATGAAAGCTATTGCTTCTCCTATTCATAAGTGTTTGAAATTTCCCCATAACGGTGAAGTTGTTACTGCCAATCATAGTCTCTTTAAACCAGCTGAAAGAACTTCTAGCGTTCCTCTTGATTACTTTTGGCCTAAACAATTCCAATCTCTTCCTCCGCGAAGTGATCATCTTTTCAAATCTTATCAAAAGTGGAAAACAGATATGATCCTATCTCTAAGTGAACCTAGAACACCCAAACTTGACATTCCTATCATTCTTGAGAAGGAAGTTCTTCCTTTGAAAGATAAAACTAATGTCTTTCCTCAAGAAGATTCCCAACCCATCCCTATGGATGTGACTATGTCTATATCTAATAAACTTCCTAAAAGTAGACCTATCCCTCCTCGTCATGATGGACTTGGTCTCCTTCCTAAACCAAAAATTCCTCCTTTATATGGAATAGTTCCTCCTCCTTCCTTTTATAGAGAGAAGAGACCTTCTTCTTCTCCTATTATCCAGCCTAAGAGACCACAACCTAAACACCCAAGTGATAAGGATGAGAACATTCCTCATCCTCAATCTTCTCAACTTCCTACTAAGACTAGACGAAATCGTTCTGCACGTGAACGCCGACGAAAGCGTCGTCTTAGAGCTCAAGCAGCTGCTTCTCAAACTTTGCAATCTCCAAAAACACCTTCAACAAGCATTATTCCATTTTCCCCTCAGCCAGAAATTGAGCCTAAATCTCCTAAACATAAGATGCATGATGGTCTTGATCCTGTGCGAATTAAGGACCCTATTTTTATAAATCTTGATGATGATATAGATGAAAATGTTATTCATGATGCAAATGTTTCTCCTGTTCATTCTGATAGTGAATATGAACTTGTTGATATTGATAACGATTTATCTAACGAATTTTCTAAAGCACTTATCCTCGCTCCTAGACAAGAACACCGCGGCTTGGGATATGAACATAGCCCTTGTTTGGATCTTGTGGTAGCTCCATCTGCTGTGTTGGATGTTCCTCCTCTAGCGTGTTCCCTAACTTCCCGAAACATTGATCAGCAAGATCAGGGGGTAGATGACGTGCTAGACTAGTTTCATTAGCATAGCAGATTCTCTCCCTCTCTTTTGTTACTTCCTCTATGTGTTATTCTCATTCTTCTATTTGTTGTCCTTAGTGTTGTCTACTTGAGGATGATGCAAAGCATTGAGATCTCTCGATCTCTCTCATGTTGACTCAAAAGACACATGTGTTCCCTTCTTCTAGGTGACCTTCCTTGATTGGAGAATGAAGAACAATTATGCATACATACATATGATATACATGAATTATCATACAGCATACTGACCCCGAGGAAAGCGAAGTCACCTTGTGCTTTGTGTTTTGTGTCTATTATCCTTGGGCTTATCTCACACTTGGGGGCTAAATCCTTGCGATAACGTGCTCCTTTCTCATTTCTTATATGTATCACTACCTTAAAGAAATCACCCCCGGTGAGGCGTGTGCGATCGCTTTAACGTAGGGGGCATACATCCCGTTCATATCTTTTCAAGATACTTGAAAATTTCTTGACAAATTTAGCTTTGCCTTGAAAATTTTTGATATCTTTTTTGCATGACTCATAGTGAGGGAACCTTACTACTGACAGTCATGGTTCTCCCTCGTGATCTTCCCTTTTACTTTGTCAATCGAAGTCGTAAGATCCTTAGTCCACTGGGGGCTTGGTGTGTCTTGCCTCCTTGACGTGGTGAAAGTCTTTCAATATTGTTTCCTTGTACTTTACCAGAAGTATGAGCATACATACTCCCGCTAAATTGGGGGCTAAATGTAGCATCCTAAAATTACGACACTTGCAATTTCGACTGCATTTCGGTCTTCACGATGGTGACGCAACACAGAACCTGAATGGAGACCCCGAAACTTGTCCACGACACCAAAAACTGCATTTTCAAGCACCCTGGCCTGAACCTCCTTTGCACCCTGCTGTCCCGGGAGGTGGGACCAGGGCGCCCAGCACCCTGGTCCTTCAGGACCAGGGCCCCCAGCACCCTGGTCCTTCAGGACCAGGGCGCCCAGCACCCTGGTCCTTCAGGACCAGGGCGCCCAGCACCCTGGTCCTTCAGGACCAGGGCGCCCAGCACCCTGGTCCTTCAGGACCAGGGCGCCCAGCACCCTGGTCCCTGGCCCTATTTTGGGCCCGGTCTCCTATGGGACTTCGAGTCTTTTTAGTTTGCAAATTGGAAATTATCTTTCCTGGTCGGCCTAAGGTCGGGAAAAATTAGTCTTTTAACCCTAATTGGCAAGTATATAAACTACATTTTCCTCTCCCATTTGGGTAAGAAGGTCATATGTGTACAAGCGTGGAAACTATACTCAAGCATTCAAGCATTCAAGCATTCTTTCAAGCAATTGATCATTCTAAGTCTCCATTCAAGGCCAAGTGTTGCATTCAAGACAAGGATTCAACCATTGAAGAGGAGATCACTTACTACATACTACTACAACATACAACATCTATACCTTCGCACATAAGGATACAAACATCCTTACAACAAGGTATTAGTACTTGTTTTACATTATAGACATTTACATTTACAACATTGCTCATTTCTTGGTTAATTCCAAAACCGGGGTTTGACCTAAAGGAAAACCCCTAATCCCAACCCCCCCAATCGTCTTCACTTTTCTGTGTGTAGGTTGCAGGTACGCGGCTAAAATTGAAGATCTGGAATCCTTGTGCAGAGACGAACAGATCCCCCTTCGTTTCGCGGATTTTTCGGAGGACCGTGGCGCTCGGGCGCCATCGTCCCGGCAACTTTCGCTCAAATTTACAGGACAGCGCCGTATCGACATTTTACTGCTAATTCCAGGTCCGCAGCTCCATACTGTATTCCTATCTCAGTTTATAAGCGAATCTTTCTCACTTTCTATGCATTCCTAGCTTAATTCTTCTATCAACATTCTTTACAAAAGAGGGTAGCCTTGCTTTCTTAACCCTTGAAACACATTTAGCATCCAATCTTGCATTGCGTGGGATTGGATCTTGTGGGTTTCAACCCCTCTTTTGAATGTAAAGTCTCTCCCCTAAGTGAAAACCATCAACCCTAGTGAATCTCCCTTCTCTCTCCTCGGAGTTGGAAGAGGGGAGAGCAACTAGGGTTCGATCATGATTTTCCGCTTTACAGGAATAAATACACCCTTTACTTAAAGTTATGATTCCTAAAAGGAATTAGAGAGAAACACAAGGCATAGATATCTAAGATTCCAAAAATTCCAATAACACTTCTTCTAACACAAATCTCAAAGAGTAACTTAATTCAAGGAACATCAAGGAACATTCACAAGACTAATAAAAATATCCTTAACCAGAGATCCCAGTGTTGCAATTTGGGCTCTGATACCAAATGTAATGCCCGCCAAAATACCCCAGAGAAATATAGCTAAAAACATGCTAATTTAATTTTTATTTTTTTAAAACAATACAGCACATAACATCACTTAAGCAATGCAGTGAGCACACAACAACATTTAAGTGTTATGAACATAGAATAATTCACTCAAGCTATTCAAACAATTACGCAAGCGGAATACAATAAATAATTTCTACTACTCCCTAGGGTATCTCAACAACATTACTTAATCTACCTACATAAGGAATAAGCATTTACTTTCTTCCAGATAAAAACCACATAATCTTAATCATTATACACACATAGATACATCATAGGAATACCTAACACTCATGATATGCAATCTACTTAATCTTTCATTTAACATGAGATTCTATCTTTCAATGCACATCTATTTCCCTGTTCACTTAGATTCATTTTATACACCAAGTCCAAATGTTCCTATTACCTTTAACCAACCTTCGACTATGGACATCACCATTCATATATCAGGATTAACCCTTACATTGCATTAACATAATTTCCATTTACGATTAACTTCCACATAATCATTTATGATTCTATGCTTCTAGCATACTCATTACTTCATCATGATTCCTAAAGTACATAAGCCAATACTCACAAACCATTTAACCCATAGCTCGTTTAATACTCATAAAATCTCTTACACTATATCAACTAACCAACAATCATCTCATTACAAATTAAGTAACTACACGAATTCATCTCAACACAAATTAAGGTACAATATCCTAATTCCATAACAACTAATAGCATCCACCAAATGTAGATATAATTCTTAAACTATAACACATGATACATTCTAATCCTTTCCTAAAAAACAAGAACTCATTTAATCGTCTTCCCATACACTTACTAGTAATTTCCATTAATAAGATTAGCAATTCATTCACTAAGGACATCCATACAATATTTTAATAAGGAACATTCAACTGCATCCCAAACAATATAAGATTTTCAATCCTACCATTAGATCACTAACTACGAAGTATGATACTATAATTTCGAATTCTTTAATCATAACTCATAAACATGTGGTAAGATATCTTCCAACATTACTCAAACTCATACATCCTATCAAGATATAAAATCTCTTCTACTTAAATCATTACTTAAAGACACCATTTCAAATCTAATACCATTATCATAACGTTAACCCGATTTACTTTTAACATGGTTCATCAAGAATACAAAATGCATCATTTAGTTTTGAACAACAATACTTATCCACATCTCATGCATACATTTCATTTAATATAAATGCATTACAACACCACTCAAGGTTCATCATTATAATCATCTACCATAATCAAAAGACATCGCTATAACTAGAACAAACATAGTCATTTCTCATATACATGACTTCTTTTACAACCGTTACATAAGAATTTCATTACATAAATCACATAACAATTTACATTCTTGCTGCAATTATTATCCATGAACAATATGAAGAAGTATCCTTATCCACGCCAGAAGAATCCAAAGACAAGAACATCCCAATGGTTTAAAAGCACCAACTACCCGACCATGTGGAACCAAAGGAACCACCCCCCGTGCTAGGAGATGACATAAGGTCCCAACACACACTCTACATCTAGGCTGATGTGAGGCCCTACCCTGACTCAGTTTGACATTTTCAGTTATTTGCATATTGAGACTATTATAGATGCTTTATTTTATGCTTTATGGATTTAGAACTTACATGATTCCATGATTTGGTTCACATTGACATATGTTGATGCTTTATTTTATGCATGATGATTATGAAACTTTATATGTTGCTAGAATAGAATTACTTTGAAATGGTGAATGTCATTATTGGAATTGTAGGACTTCATTTTGATGATAGAAAGATGATGCTTATTTTATGAATGGTTCAATTTTGAGAATTATGTTAATTGCTTATGTGGAATCGAATTTGAATGAATGAGATATTGAATTTTTGTTGCCAAATGTATGAGTGTTTGATGTGCAATGAAATCCATGTATTTAATTATGTATAATTGTGAATATTTGGAATTACTAATGTGTTAATTGAGATGCACAGGAAAATTATCCATGTGACCATGGAATTTATATGGAGAACCAAACCTAGACCAATGTACGTTTGTTAAGCCAAGGGTTGTCTATTTGGAGAGACAACACCCCGTTTGTAATGTATTTTATTTGTGAAGTGTATGATGCTTGAGTGTTAAAATTAATTTTTATGTATATGTGTAGTCCTACAAGAGACAAATTCCATGTGTGATTTTTATATTGTATTTTATTGTGTCACTTGACACATGTGTTGATTAGTGTCATTGTTTTTGACTTGTCTCTTGGAGGGAGTTTTGTTTTTACCAAATCCATTCAAACACATGAGTTTGGTCCCGAATTTGCCTTGGGTAGGGAGTCTTGGGAGTGGTCAACTCAGGTTTGACCCGTAGGTAAACTTTAGTTGGGTTTCTAAGGGGTTAAATGGACTCCTAGGGTCAGTTTTAGGGCTTTTCCAAAGGTCCAAAGGGTATACCTATGGGTTAGGGGTATTTTGAAACATGTGACTACTCCCATGTGACTGTTTAGTCACCTCAAAAAGTAGTTTTTCCAAGGTGAGCGAAAATTCAACTTAGAAAGTTCCTCCTAGGATAGACAACCTTCCCTTTTGATGTCAAACTCTCTTCCCCATCTTCTCTCACCTTTTCCCTTTCCAGTTTTAGTAATGTGTAAGAGTTTGGGAAGAGCAACCAATGGGAACTCTCACCTCACCCAAGGGGTTGGGAAGTGTGTGAGAAGTCTTCTTAAGCAAGGATTAGGGACTTAGTGAGCAATCACCCACTCTTCATTGTTGGAGATTATGCATTGTTTTGAAAATTAGTAGTAGAATAGAATTTTTGGGAAAGATTGGAGAAAAGTTTGTGTGGATTTGGGCAGCTCATCCCCAACTAAATCTAACATACCTATTGGCAGAATAAGGTTGGTTTTTAATTCCTCATATTTATGTTGTTTATGTTGTTTTTTTGAAGGAAATAAATGCTTGTTGAAAAAGATGTGTTTATGTAAATTGTTGTTGAAAAAAAAAAATGTAGTTTTCATTTCTATTTTTGGTTTATGTGTTCTTGTTTTTTTTTGGGAGTGTCCAAGATCTCCTACTCTTGGGGGAGTAGGATGGTCTTGGGGTGGAAGGAGTATGACAGCTTTGGGTGAGAGGCTCTCCTTATGGAGAGTGATCTCAAGGGTGTCCTTTGTGACCCTTGCTGCATAGCCTTATGTATGCATTTGGGGGTCATAAGGGGAGAAAATATGGCCTTTGAGCCTTTGGGGGGCATAAGGTATGGAGATGTATCTTTGTTGTATTTTGTATTGCCATGAGGTGGCTTGAGTTGTAATTTTTTTTGGCTTGCAATCTCCCCAATGGTACTTGGTCCACTTCCACCTGTGGAAAGATCATCACAAGATGTGGTGAAAGTGTAGCTTGGGATGGGAAGATGCATGTTGAGTGTTTGCCCTATTTGTTGTGTTGTTTGCTTGTTTGTAACCTGTCTAGTGCTTGGTTCTCCATGCTCGGGAGTGGCTTCTAGTAAGCTTAGGCTGGGAGGTGAGCTCTCCATGGTCAAGTTGTGTTTTTATTGTAGGTTGCTTGGGATGGGAAAAGAAAAAATAAAGAGCTTGTTGCTATTTTGTGTTGCAAAAAAGTGTTAAAGAAAAAAAAAAAATGTATTCAATGTTGTAGCTTGTATAAAAGAAAAGGGATGTGAGCTATGTTGTATTTATTTTCAAGAAAAGAAGTGTAGTTATTTTATTCATATTACCATGAAAAGAAAAATATTGTTGGGTTTTCAAACCCATTTGTATTCATATTTACTTTGTATATACCTTTGCTAAAGAAATATATATTTTTCCTACTTGGTTAGTTTTGCAAAAAGAAAGGAGAAAAGTATTAGCTTGTATTTAAATCTTCATGTTTTACAAAAAAAATGAAGTAGATGCATTTTTGTGTATTCTGAAAATAAAATTTAGTTTATTACTACATGATTATTTTGTTATTTATGCTACTGCAAAATAAATAAATCAGTCATTTATTTTCCCATTTAATGCAGAAAGTGAAACTTATTATAGTAGTCTATTTCTTTTCAAAAAAAATTAGCATTTAGTCTTAGTTTATTTTGCCTACAAAAAATATATATATATATATATATATATTAAGTTGTTGTTAGGATGCATTGTAAATGTTAGTTGCAGAAAGTTATTTTTAAACAAAAAAAAAATAGAATATTCAACATATATTTCTTCAACCTTTTTCTTTAAAAAAATATATATATATATTTCCCCCATTATTCAATCTGCAAATAACATTAGGAAATCCTTGCATGCATTTTAGGGAAATATAAAAATAATAAACTCAAAAGAAGGCCTAAATGAGTTATAGTTTAAAAATGTAGCTATATATATATATTTTTTTTTTTTACTCCTTTAAAAGACATTCTGAAAACCTGTTTATAAAAAAAAAGGGGGAAAACTAATAAGCTTGTTAATCAAGCCATTCAAATATATATATATATATATATATATATATATATATATATCATTCATTAATATATATATATTTATATATATATAAATATATATATATTTCATTCATTATTTGTGAAATCTGTATATTTCAAATAAAACTATATATATATTCCTTACATTTATATATATATATATATAAAAGAAAAAAAAGAGAATTTCATATTTTATTTTAACATGAAACAGGGGGTTTCGAAAAAAATAATGTTTGGCAAATGGCGGGGGACGCAACCTTGGGCGGCGATGACCATAGTCTGCGGGAGCCCGCAGCTATGGGCGGCGACGTCCACAGGCTACGGGAAGCCGCAGCTATGGGCGGCGACGTCCACAGGCTACGGGAAGCCGCAGCTATGGGCGGCGACGTCCACAGGCTACGGGAAGCCGCAGCTATGGGCGGCGCCGTCCACAGGCTGCGGAACTTGCAGACTGTGGGCGGCGCTGTCCGCAGCCTGCGGAAGCCGCAGTCTGTGGGCAACGCTGTCCGCAGCCTGCGGCACCCCCACACTGCCTCCCTTCGCATACTCCGCTCCGCCCCCTCCTTACTCCTCCACCACACAAAAAAAAAAACCCTCGGCTCGACCTGCACGTGCCGCTGGGTAATGAAACTCGGGCCGCCATGCCCACACCTGCACACACACACACAAAAAAAAAAAGTAAGTGTGAATGTTGTTTTCTACACACATGCCCTAACCCTATTTTCGGGTTAGGGCAAAACACATTTGGGCTTTTAAAATAGGAATGTGTGTGTGGGAATGTTTAAAAGGGGTTAATTAATTAAAATAAAAACTTCCCCCCCCTCTCTTTAGAATATATTCATAAGCATATATATATATATATATATATATATATATATATATATATATATATGTATGAAGTTTAATTTCTATATTTATTTGGATTCAAATAGATAGTTGTAAGATAAGGATTGTGATTTTAATTAATAAATGAATGTAGGAGCATCTAGTGAAAAAAAAAAAAAACTTAAAACGTTCGGTAGGATAAACCCTTGGGAAAACATAATGATTTATGTAGTGCCCTGTTGGTCCATTTATTTGAAATTTATTGGACACTTTTTCATTAATGGATATTTTTATTTAATAGATTTGTAAATCAAAGAGTTAGGGTAAATCAATTTTAAACCCACGGTAATTTAAGAACTATAAGATAAATATTGATCATTTTTATTTGAGATTAATTGTTAGGTTCGAGACTTTAATTATTTGTTAGTGGAAGTTAGTAATAAACCTCTAGGAGTAATATTAGCTCGCTTATAACTTAGTTAATTTTATCACCAAATTAAATTAATGGTTTGATTTACTCAAAATATAGTTAAGACCAAACTAGTTTGCATTATTTTATTAAGTTAGTCGTACTAAGTTAAGTATTTTTTTTTAAAAAAAATAAAAATTATTTTGTTTGTGCCCAAAAGTTTGGGCATGACATTTTGGTATCAGAGCAAGGTTACCAACACTAGGAACCTTACTCCATTACGTTTCGCTATAATTTATTAATTAATTAAATTATATTTAATTTTATTATATTAATTTTTAAATTAGCTAAAATATTTCTCATAAGAATATTTATTTATTTCATTTTATTTTATTTTCTTAAAAAGGATGCCTCCAACTACGCGACAAGCTCGCAAACGTGGTAGAGGCCCTAGGCGTGAACGCATGGCACGCGAAGAGGTCATTAGGGAGGAATCGGTTCAGGAAGTGAACCCAGCAACTCCTCCCGAACGATCAGTTGACCCAAACCGAGACATCTTGGTAGCTCTTCAGAACCTGATTGGCATAGTTCAAGATAGGCTTCCGGTAGTAGATCATAATGTTGAGAACCAAAACTTAGGAAGCCATAGAACAGTAGAACAGGAACGGAGTAGGAGTCCACCTCCTAATCCCGTAGAGAGTCAGGCTGGGCATGAGCCCGAGTCCGTTCACCTACCAGCACCACCTCCAGCCATAGCACCAGTGTATATTGAGAGGGCACGTCGGGATCCAAGGGATCTAATCAGAGAGGTTATGCGTCTTCAGCCACCATCTTTTGGGGGATCTACTGACGGGGTAGAAGCAGAGGCATGGCTTTTAAGCCTAGACAGGTGCTTTGCATTGCACTCTTATGAGAGAAATCTAAAAGCACGTGTAGCGGTTCACCTATTGCGAGGAACAGCCTCCACATGGTGGAGACAGGAAGAGTATAAGTGTAGCTTAGAGATAGTAACCCTCACTTAGGAGATTTTCACAGAGATTCAGGGAGAGGTATTTATCAGAGCATTTCAGACAGCGTAGGGTGGATGAGTTTCATGACCTCCAGCAAAAGGGTCTTTCAGTGACCCAGTACGAAAACAAGTTCTTTGAACTCTTATGGTATGTAGACTACCTGAAAGATGAGAAGCTTCTCGTCAACCGATTTATCAGAGGATTGAATTCCGGCATAGCAGGACCAGTGAGAATGGCCACTCCAGGGAGCCTTCGGGTTGCCGTGGAGAAGGCTTTGATAGCCAAGGAGATTAAGGTCAGACCCCAGGATTCGAGGGATCGGTTCCAGAACCGTAACCCTACACCACAGACTTACGGGTTTCAGAAACCCCATTGGAAAGGTAACAACTGACACGCATCGGGGTTCTCCAAACCCCCTCCTCCACAGCAGTCACAGTAAAACCAGAGGCAAAGGCCTCCACAAAGTCCGCAGGGCACAAAGCCCAAGTAGTGGCAGTCACAGGGTCAGAGGCAAGATCAAAGATCTCAGGCTCCTTACACACCTCCCGCGAGGACTCAGCAGTCCTCCAGAGGTGGGTACAGTAGTTCTAGCAGGACAGGGGGACAGTCTTTCTCCATACTACAGGGAGTGCAATTTCAGGCACGTGGCGCTTGCTTCACATGTAGAGCCATGGGACACATGGCAAGAGAGTGTCCTTAGGGTCAGATGGTAGGAAATCAGAGGATGGCAGCATCAGAGCCGACAGTTGGGGATATGGGCAAGTCCCATAGGGTCTTCGCAATAGTTGATAACTGCCAAGCAGAGCATCAGGCCACGGTTATTGAGGTAGCAAGTATGATCAAAGGTAGCAATGTATCTATATTATTTGATTCAAGAGCTACTGACTCTTTTATATCTCCATTGGTTGTGGAGCGTTGCGGGCTAGTGGCAATTAGACAAGAGGTCAGTTGGGAAGTGGAATTAGCTTCAGGGGCTAGAGTGTCAATGGAACCAGAGGTTAAGGGTTGTCAGCTTCAGATTGGTAATACCACCACCATAGTAGGCCTTAGAGTTACACCACTCGGATCATATGGTATCGTACTTGGCATGGATTGGCTTTATGCCCATAGAGCCAAGATGGATTGTCGCCTGAAAAAGATCGAGTGTGAGGATGATCATGGTTCTCCCATAGTGATCACAGGAATTCAGAGACCCGTGTCTCTTCGTATGATCTCCGCCATGCAGCTTAAGCGGAGCATGCGAAAGGGATGTTAGTTATTTGCCATCATGATTAGTCATAGAGTAGAAGAAGAGGAAAAGGAACCATCTATTGATGACCATCCTATCCTTAAGGGATTTTCAGATGTATTTCCTTCAGAGTTACCCGGTATGCCGCCCCATAGAGAGATTGATTTTCATATAGACCTTGTTCCAGGAGCCGAACCAGTTTCAAGAGCACCATATAGAATGACCACAAATGAGCTTAATGAGCTCAAGATATAGCTTGAGGAACTCCTAGAGAAGGGCCACATTCACCCTAGTGTATCTCCTTGGGGTGCACTAATCATCTCCGTGAAGAAGAAGGATGGATCTCTCCGATTATGTATGCATTACCGTCAGTTGAACAAAGTAACCATCAAGAACCGTTATCCGTTGCCCAGGATCGATGATCTGTTTGACCAACTTCAGGATGCCAAAGTATTTTCCAAGATTGATCTAAAGTCAGGGTACCATCAGTTGAGGATAGTGGATAGTGATATCCACAAGACTGCATTTCACACTAGATATGGCCACTATGAGTTCACCGTGGTCCCATTGGGTCTTACGAATGCCCCAGTAGTTTTCATGAGTCTCATGAATGGAGTATTCCGCACATTCTTCGACCATTTTGTGATTGTGTTTCTCGATGACATATTGATATATTCACGGAATGAGGAGGAACATGAGGAGCACTTGAGACAAGTTTTGCAGTGTTTGAGGGAAAATCAGTTGTATGGTAGTTTGTCGAAGTGTGCTTTCTTTAGAATAGAGGTCAGGTACCTTGGTCATGTTATATCCGGTGATGGGATCTCAGTGGACCCATAAAAGATCAGAGCCATTATGGATTACCCAGCACCTACCAGTGTGACAGAGGTTAGGAGCTTCATGGGCTTAGCAGGTTATTACAGACGTTTTGTTGAAGGATTCTCTAGAGTTGCTCATCCTATTACTTCTCTTCAGCGCAAAGGGAAGAAATTTGAGTAGACGGAGAAGTGTGAGAAGGCCTTTCAGAAACTTAAAAAGGCACTTACTACCACACCTATCCTTGTAGTACCAGATCCTTTAGCCAATTTCATGGTTTGCACAGATGCTTCCCTAGAGGGTTTAGGAGCAGTCCTTATGCAGGGTGGCGGAGCTATAGCTTTTGAGTCTAGGAAACTCAAGACTCACGAGCTTAATTACCCTACTCATGACCTTGAGCTTGCAGTAGTAGTGCATGCACTTGTGAGATGGAGACATTTCCTTTTAGGTCATCATTTTGAGTTGCACTCAGACCATCAGAGCCTTCAGTACATATTCACTCAGCCGAATCTTAATGTACGTCAGAGGAGATGGATGGAATTCTTGTGTGAGTATGATTTTGACATTCACTACATCAAAGGGAAAGAAAATGTAGTTGCAGATGCTTTGAGTAGGAGACATCATGAGGTATACACCATGTCTATGAGCACGGATTTGAGAGATCGGATCATGCAGCGGTTGCCAGAGGACAAATGGTATTTAGAGGTTTGCCAGGCTATACGATCTCAGGAAATTTTAGAAGGGAAATATGTGGATTATTCCTTAGAGTCCGATGGTTTATTACGCCATAGAGGGCGCATCTATGTACCTTCTTCCGGGGGATTGCGAGAGTTCATTATCTCAGAGGCTCATAGAGCTCCTTATGTAGCACATCTCGGGGTCAAGAAGATGCATGCAGACTTTAGGGAATTATACCATTGGCCAGGAATGCAACAGCTTATTGCCAAGTTGGTAGCCCGATGCCTTGAGTGTCAGAGAGTCAAGGCGGAGCACCACCATCCAGGTGGGTTGCTCCAATCTCATGCTATACCAGAGTGGAAGTGGGATACTATATCCATGGATTTCATCATTGGTCTCCCTATGTCATCTCGTCGCCATGATGCCATCTTGGTGACGGTTGACAAGTTGACCAAAGTGGCTCACTTTTCACCAGTTCATACCACCTTCACAACACCAGCAGTAGCACAGGTGTTTTTGCGAGACATTGTCAGACTTCATGGTGTTCCATGCAAGATCATTTCCAATAGAGATTCCCTCTTCACATCTTCTTTTTGGAAGGCATTACAGGGAGCTATGGGTTCCAAGCTCAATTTCAGTATAGCCTATCATCCGAAAACGGATGGCCAGACAAAGAGGGTTAATCAGGTGTTAGAGGATATGCTTCGCATGTATGTCATGGATCACCAGACCAGATGGGAAGAGTACCTTCCCTTAGTAGAGTTTGCCTATAACAATGGGCATCACACGTCCTTAGGGATGCCACCCTATCAGGCATTATATGGCAGACCTTGTAGGACACCATTGAGTTGGGACCGCATTGAGGACCGAGTTACTATTGGTCCTAAGATAGTTCGGGATATGGAGCAGCAGGTGGACTTGATTAGGCAGCGTCTTAGAGAGGCACAGGATAGACAGAAGAAATATGCAGATGCGAAGAGGATAGATCATAGCTACTTGGTTGGAGACAGAGTCTTCTTGAGAGTGCGACCGCATAAGAGTCCAATCTGATATGGAAAGGGTTCTAAGCTTGCACCTTGATTTGTAGGACCATTCGAGATCCTCGAGAGGATAAGACCTGTTGCCTACCGTTTAGCATTGCCACCTAGCCTATCACGCATCCACGATGTGTTTCATGTTTCAGTTTTGAGGAAGTATATCTATGATGAGTCTCATATTCTAGATTGGGATGCCTTGCAGGTGGAGTCGGACAGGCAGCTAGCTTTGGAGCCCATTCGCATTTTGGCACGCCGGACGCTGGGACTTCAAGGTCGAGAGCTGGACCAGGTTAGGGTCCAGTGGGATTGCTATGATGAGGTCACAGCCTCATGGGAGGATGCAGCACGTATGAGATCATAGTACCCCCACCTTTTTGATGAACTCTAGGAGGAAGTTCATGCCTAGACGGGGAGGGTGTGAGGCCCTACCCCGACTCAGTTTGACATTTTCAGTTATTTGCATATTGAGACTATTATGGATGCTTTATTTTATGCTTTATGGATTTAGAACTTACATGATTCCATGATTTGGTTCACATTGACGTATGTTGATGCTTTATTTTATGCATGATGATTATGAAACTTTATATGTTGCTAGAATAGAATTACTTTGAAATGGTGAATGTCATTATTGGAATTGCAGGACTTCATTTTTATGATAGAAAGATGATGCTTATTTTATGAATGGTTCAATTTTGAGAATTATGTTAATTGCTTATGTGGAATAGAATTTGAATGAATGAGATATTGAATTTTTGTTGCCAAATGTATGAGTGTTTGATGTGAAATGAAATCCATGTATTTAATTATGTATAATTGTGAATATTTGGAATTACTAATGTGTTAATTGAGATGCGCAGGAAAATTATCCATGTCTCCATGGAATTTATATGGAGAACCAAACCTTGACCAATGTACGTTTGTTAAGCCATGGGTTGTCTATTTGGAGAGACAACACCCCGTTTGTAATGTATTTTATTTGTGAAGTGTATGATGCTTGAGTGTTAAAATTAATTTTTATGTATATGTGTAATCCTACAAGAGACAAATTCCATGTGTGAATTTTATATTGTATTTTATTATGTCACTTGACACATGTACTGATTAGTGTCATTGTTTTTGACTTGTCTCTTGGAGGGAGTTTTGTTTCTACCAAAGCCATTCAAACACATGAGTGTGGTCCCAAATTTTCCTTGGGTAGGGAGTCTTGGGAGTGGTCAACTCAGGTTTGACCCGTAGGTAAACTTCAGTTGGGTTTCTAAGTAGTTAAATAGACTCCTAGGGTCAATTTTAGGGCTTTTCCAAAGGTCCAAAGGGTATACCTATGGGTTAGGGGTATTTTGAAACATGTGACTACTCCCATGTGACTATTTAGTCACCTCAAAAAGTGGTTTTTCCAAGGTGAGCGAAAATTCAACTTAGAAAGTTCCTCCTAGGATAGACAACCTTCCCTTTTGATGTCAAACTCTCTTCCCCATCTTCTCTCACCTTTTCCCTTTCCAGTTTTAGTAATGTGTAAGAGTTTGGGAAGAGAAACCAATGGGAACTCTCACCTCACCCAAGGGGTTGGGAAGTGTGTGAGAAGTCTTCTTAGGCAAGGATTAAGGACTTAGTGAGCAATCACCCACTCTCCATTGTTGGAGATTATGCATTGTTTTGAAAATTAGTAGTAGAATAGAATTTTTGGGAAAGATTGGAGAAAAGTTTGTGTGGATTTGGGCAGCTCATCCCCAACTAAATCTAACATACCTATTGGTGGAATAAGGTTGGTTTTTAATTCCTCATATTTATGTTGTTTATGTTGTTTTGTTGAAGAAAATAAATGCTTGTTGAAAAAGATGTGTTTATGTAAATTGTTGTTGAAAAAAAAAAATGTAGTTTTCATTTCTATGTTTGGTTTATGTGTTCTTGTTTTTTGGGGGGAGTGTCCAAGATCTCCTACTCTTGGGGGAGTAGGATGGTCTTGGGGTGGAAGGAGTATGACATCTTTGGGTGAGAGGCTCTTCTTATGGAGAGTGATCTCAAGGGTGTCCTTTGTGACCCTTGCTGCATAGCCTTGTGTATGCATTTGGGGGTCATAAGGGGAGAAAATATGGCCTTTGAGCCTTTGGGGGGCATAAGGTATGGAGATGTATCTTTGTTGTATTTTGTATTGCCATGAGGTGGCTTGAGTTGTAATTTTTTTTGGCTTGCAATCTCCCCAATGGTACTTGGTCCACTTCCACCCGTGGAAAGATCATCACAAGATGTGGTGAAAGTGTAGCTTGGGGTGGGAAGAGGCATGTTGAGTGTTTGCCCTATTTGTTGTGTTGTTTGCTTGTTTGTAACCCGTCTAGTGCTTGGCTCTCCAAGCTCGAGGTGGCTTCTAGTAAGCCTAGGCTGGGAGGTGAGCTCTCCATGGTCAAGTTGTGTTTTTATTGCAGGTTGCTTGGGATGGGAAAAGAAAGAATAAAGAGCTTGTTGCTGTTTTGTGTTGCAGAAAAGTGTTGAAGAAAAAAAAAAATGTATTCAATGTTGTAGCTTGTATAAAAGAAAAGGGATGTGAGCTATGTTGTATTTATTTTCAAGAAAAGAAGTGTAGTTATTTTATTCATATTACCATGAAAAGAAAAATATTGTTGGGTTTTCAAACCCATTTGTATTCATATTTACTTTGTATCTACCTTTGCTAAAGAAATATATATTTTTCCTACTTGGTTAGTTTTGCAAAAAGAAAGGAGAAAAGTATTAGCTTGTATTTAAATCTTCATGTTTTACAAAAAAAATGAAGTAAATGCATTTTTGTGTATTCTGAAAATAAAATTTAGTTTATTACTATATGATTATTTTTTTATTTATGTTGCTGCAAAATAAATAAATCAGTCATTTATTTTCCCATTTAATGCAGAAAGTGAAACTTATTATAGTAGTCTATTTCTTTTCAAAAAAAAATAGCATTTAGTCTTAGTTTATTTTGCCTACAAAAAAATATATATATATATATATATTAAGTTGTTAGGATGCATTGTAAATGTTAGTTGCAGAAAGCTGTTTTTAAACAAACAAAAAAAATAGAATATTCAACATATATTTCTTCAACCTTTTTCTTTAAAAAAATATATATATATATTTCCCCCATTATTCAATCTGTAAATAACATTAGGAAATCCTTGCATGCATTTTAGGGAAATATAAAAATAATAAACTCAAAAGAAGGCCTAAATGAGTTATAGTTTAAAAATGTAGCAATATATATATATATATATATAACTCCTTTAAAAGGCATTCTGAAAACCTGTTTATAAAAAAAAAAAAGGGGGAAAATTAATAAGCTTGTTAATCAAGCCATTCAAATATATATATATATATATATATATATATATATATATATATAATATATATATATTTATATATATATTAATGAATGATATATATATATATATATATATATATATTTCATTCATTATTTGTGAAATCTGTATATTTCAAATAAATATAAATATATATATATATAAAAGAGAATTTCGTATTTTATTTTAACATGAAACAAGTGGTTTCAAAAAAAATAACGTTTGGCAAATGGCGGGGGCCGCAGCCTTGGGAGGCGACGCCCACAGTCTGCAGGAGCCCGCAACTGTGGGAGGCGACGCCCACAGTCTGCAGGAGCCCGCAACTGTGGGCGGCGACGTCCACAGGCTGCGGGAAGCTGCAGCTGTGGGCGGCACCATCCACAAGCTGTGGAACTCGTAGACTTTGAGCGGCACTGTCCGCAGCCTGCAGGAGCTGCAGTCTATGGGCGGCGCTGTCCGCAGCCTGCGGCACCCCCGCACCGCCTCCCTTCACATACTTCGCTCCGCCCCCTCCTTACTCCTCCGCCACAAAAAAAAAATAAACCCCCGGCTCGGCCTGCACGTGCCGCTGGGTAATGAAGCTCGGGCCACCGCGCCCGCACCTGCACACACACACAAAAAAAAAAATGGGAGCATACACAAACAGCACACACACAAAAAAAAAAAAAAAAAAAAGTGTGAATGTTGTTTTCTACACACATGCCCTAACCCTATTTTCGGGTTAGGACAAAACACATTTAGGCTTTTAAAATAGGAATGTGTGTGTGAGAATGTTTAAAAGGGGTTAATTAATTAAAATAAAAACTTCCCCCCCCCCCTCTCTCTTTAGAATATATTCATAAGCATATATATATATATATGAAGTTTAATTTCTATATTTATTTGGGTTCAAATAGATAGTTGTAAGATAAGGATTGTGCTTTTAATTAATAAATGAATGTAGGAGCATCTAGTGAAAAAAAAAAATTTAAAACGTTGGGTAGGATAAACCCTTGGGAAAACATAATGATTTATGTAGTGCCCTGTTGGTCCATTTATTTGAAATTTATTAGACACTTTTTCATTAATGGATATTTTTATTTAATAGATTTGTAAAGCAAAGAGTTAGGGTAAATCAATTTTAGACCTACGGTAATTTAAGAACTATAAGATAAATATTGATCATTTTTATTTGAGATTAATTGTTAGGTTCGAGACTTTAATTATTTGTTAGTGGAAGTTAGTAATAAACCTCTTGGATTAATATTAGCTCGCTTATAACTTAGTTAATTTTATCACCAAATTAAATCAATGGTTTGATTTACTCAAAATATAGTTAAGACTAAACTAGTTTGCATTATTTTATTAAGTTAGTCGTACTAAGTTAAGTATTTTTTTTTATTTTTTTTTTAAATTATTCTGTTTGTGCCCAGAAGTTTGGGCATGACATTTTGGTATCAAAACAAGGTTACCAACACTAGGAACCTTACTCCATTACGTTTCGCTATAATTATTTAATTAATTAAATTATATTTAATTTTATTATATTTATTTTTAAATTAGCTAAAATATTTCTCCTAGAATATTTATTTATTTCATTTTATTTTATTTTCTTAAAAACGATGCCTCCAACTACGCGACAAGCTCGCAAACATGGTAGAGGCCCTAGGCGTGAATGCATGGCACGCGAAGAGGTCATTAGGGAGGAATTGGTTCAGGAAGTGAACCCAGCAGCTCCTCCCGAACGATCAGTTGACCCAAACCGAGACATCTTGGTAGCTCTTCAGACCCTGATTGGCATAGTTCAAGATAGGCTTTCGACAGTAGATCATAATGTTGAGAACCAAAACTTACGAAGCCATAGAATAGTAGAACGGGAACGGAGTAGGAGTCCACCTCCTAATCCCGTAGAGAGTCAGGCTGGGCATGAGCCCGAGTCCGTTCACCTACCAGCACCACCTCCAGCCGTAGCACCAGTGTATATTGAGAGGGCACGTCGAGATCCAGGGGATCTAATCAAAGAGGTTATGCATCTTCAGCCACCATCTTTTGGGGGATCTACCGACGGGGTAGAAGCAGAGGCATGGCTTTTAAGCCTAGATAGGTGCTTTGCATTGCGCTCTTATGAGAGCAATCTAAAAGCACGTGCAGCAGTTCACCTATTGCGAGGAACAACATCCACATGGTGGAGACAGGAAGAGTATAAGTTTGGCTTAGAGATAGAAACCCTCACTTGGGAAATTTTCACAGAGAGATTCAGGGAGAGGTATTTATCAGAGCATTTCAGACAGCGTAGGGTGGATGAGTTTCATGACCTCCAGCAGAAGGGTCTTTCAGTGACCTAGTACAAAAACAAGTTCTTTAAACTCTTACCGTATGTAGACTACCTGAAAGATGAGAATCTTCTCGTCAACCGATTTATCAGAGGATTGAATTCCGGCATAGCAGGACCAGTGAGAATGGCAGCTCCAGGGAGCCTTTGGGTTGCCGTGGAGAAGGCTTTGATAGCCGAGGAGACTCAGGTCAGACCCCAGGATTTGAGGGATCGGTTCCAGAACCGTAACCCTACACCACAGACTTACGGGTTTTAGAAACCCCATTGGAAAGGTAACAACAGACACGCATCGGGGCTCTCCAAACCCCCTCCTCTGCAGCAGTCACAGCAAAACTAGAGGCAAAGGCCTCCGCAGAGTCCGCAGGGCACAAAACCCAAGCAGTGGCAGTCATAGGGTCAGAGGCGAGATCAGAGATCTCACGCTCCTTACACACCTCCCGCGAGGACTCAGCAGTCCTCCAGAGGTGGGTACAGTGGTTCTAGTAGGACAGGGGGATAGTCTTTCTCCAGACAACAGGGAGTGCAGTTTCAGGCACGTGGCGCTTGCTTCACATGTGGAGCCATGGGACACATGGCGAGAGAGTGTCCTCAGGGTCAGATGGCAGGAAATCAGAGGATGGCAGCATCAGAGCCGACAGTTGGGGATATGGGCAAGTCCCATAGGGTCTTCGCAGCGGTTGACAACCGCCAGGCAGAGCATCAGGCCATGGTTATTGAGGTAGCTGGTATGATCAGAGGTAGCAATGTATCTATATTATTTGATTCAAGAGCTACTGACTCTTTTATATCTCAATTGGTTGTGGAGCGTTGCGGGCTAGTGGCAATTAGACAAGAGGTTAGTTGGGAAGTGGAATTAGCTACAGGGGCTAGAGTGTCAGTGGAATCAGAGGTTAAGGGTTGTCAGCTTCAGATTGGTAATACCACCACCATAGTAGACCTTAGAGTTACACCACTTGGATCATATGGCATCGTACTTGGCATGGATTAGCTTTATGCCCACAGAGCCAAGATGGATTGTCGCCTGAAAAGGATCGAGTGTGAGGATGATCATGGTTCTCCCATAGTGATCACAGGAACTCAGAGACCCATGTCTCTTCGTATGATCTCCGCCATGCAGCTTAAGCGGAGCATGCGAAAGGGATGTCAGTTATTTGCCATCACGATTAGTGATAGAGTAGAAGAAGAGGAAAAGGAACCATCTATTGACGACCATCCTATCCTTAAGGGATTTTCAGATGTATTTCCTTCAGAGTTACCCGGTATGCCGCCCCATAGAGAGATTGATTTTCATATAGACCTTGTTCCAGGAGCCGAACCAGTTTCAAGAGCACCATATAGAATGACCACAAATGAGCTTAATGAGCTCAAGATACAGCTTGAGGAACTCCTAGAGAAGGGCCACATTCGCCCTAGTGTATCTCCTTGGGGTGCACCAGTCATCTTCGTGAAGAAGAAGGATGGATCTCTCCGATTATGTATGGATTACCATCAGTTGAACAAAGTAACCATCAAGAACCATTATCCGTTGCCCAAAATCGATGATCTGTTCGACCAACCTCAGGGTGTCAAAGTATTTTCCAAGATTGATCTAAAGTCAGGGTACCATCAGTTGAGGATAGTGGATAGTGATATCCACAAGACTACATTTCACACTAGCTATGGCCACTATGAGTTCACCATGGTCCCATTCAGTCTTACGAATGCCCCAGTAGTTTTCATGAGTCTCATGAATGGAGTATTCTGCACATTCCTCGCTCGGTTTTTGATTGTGTTTCTCGACGACATATTGATATATTCACGGAATGAGGAGGAACATGAGGAGCACTTGAGACAGGTTTTGCAATGTTTGAGGGAAAATCAGTTGTATGGCAATTTGTCGAAGTGTGCTTTCTTTAGAATAGATGTCAGGTACCTTGGTCATATTATATCTAGTGATGGGATCTCAGTGGACCCATCGAAAATTAGAGTCATTATGGATTGGCCAGCACCTACCAGTGTGACAGAGGTTAGGAGCTTCATGGGCTTAGCAGGTTATTACCAACGTTTTGTTGAGGGATTCTCTAGAGTTGCTCATCCTATTACTTCTCTTCAACGCAAAGGGAAGAAATTTGAGTGGACGGAGAACTGCGAGAAGGCCTTTCAGGAACTTAAAAAGGCACTTACTACTACACCTATCCTTGTAGTACCAGATCCTTCAGCTGATTTCATGGTTTGCACAGATGCTTCCCTAGAGGGTTTAGGAGCAGTCCTTATGCAGGGTGGCGGAGCTATAGCTTTTGAGTCTAGGAAACTCAAGAATCACGAGCTTAATTACCCTACTCATGACCTTGAGCTTGTAGCAGTAGTGCATGCACTTGTGAGATCAGATCATGCAGCGGTTGCCAGAGGACAAATGGTATTTAGAGGTTTGCCAGGCTATACAATCTCAGGAAACTTTAGAAGGGAAATATGCGGATTATTCCTTAGAGTCCGATGGTTTATTACGCCATAGAGGGCACATCTATGTACCTTCTTCCGGGGGACTGTCGGAGTTCATTGTCTCAGAGGCTTATAGAGCTCCTTATGTAGCACATCTCGGGGTCAAGAAGATGCATGCAGACTTTAGGGAATTATACCATTGGCCAGGAATGCGACAGCTTATTACCGAGTTGGTAGCCCGATGCCTTGAGTGTCAGAGAGTCAAGGCGGAGCACCGCCATCCAGGTGGGTTGCTCCAATCTCATGCTATACCAGAGTGGAAGTGGGATACTATATCCATGGATTTCATCATTGGTCTCCCTATGTCATCTCATCGCCATGATGCCATCTTGGTGACGGTTGACAAGTTGACCAAAGTGGCTCACTTTTCACCAGTTCGTACCACCTTCACAGCACCAGCAGTAGCACAAGTGTTTTTGCGAGACATTGTCAGACTTCATGGTGTTCCATGCAAGATCATTTCCGACAGAGATTCCCTCTTCACATCTTCTTTTTGGAAGGCATTATAGGGAGCTATGGGTACCAAGTTCAATTTCAGTACAGCCTATCATCCGGAAATGGATGGCCAGACAAAGAGGGTTAATCAGGTGTTAGAGGATATGCTTCGCATGTATATCATGGATCACTAGACCAGATGGGAAGAGTACCTTCCCTTAGTAGAGTTTTCCTATAACAATGGGCATCACATGTCCTTGGGGATGCCACCCTATCAGGCATTATATGGTAGACCTTGTAGGACATCATTGAGTTGGGACCGCATTGAGGACCGAGTTGCTATTGGTCCTGAGATAGTTCGGGATATGGAGCAGCAGGTGGATTTGATTAGACAGTGTCCTAGAGAGGCATAGGATAGACAGAAGAAATATACAAATGCGAAGAGGATAGATCGTAGCTACTTGGTTGGAGACAGAGTCTTCTTGAGAGTGCGACCGCATAAGAGTCCAATCAGATATGGAAAGGGTTCTAAGCTCACACCTCAATCTGTAGGACCATTCAAGATCCTTGAGAGGATAGGACCTATTGCCTACCGTTTAGCATTGCCACCTAGCCTGTCACGCATCCACGATGTGTTTCATGTTTCAGTTTTGAGGAAGTATATCTATGATGAGTCTCATATTCTAGATTGGGATGCCTTGTAGGTGGAGTCGGATGTGCAGCTAGCTTTGGAGCCCATTCGCATTTTGGCACGCCGGACACTAGGCCTTCGAGGTCGAGAGCTAGACTAAGTTAGGATCCAGCGGGATTGCTATGATGAGGTCACAACCTCATGGGAGGATGCAGCACGTATGAGATCACAGTACCCCCACCTTTTTGATGAACTCTAGGAGGAAGTTCATGCCTAGAGGGGGAGGGTGTGAGGCCCTACCCAAACTCAGTTTGACATTTTCAGTTATTTGCATATTGAGACTATTATGGATGCTTTATTTTATGCTTTATGGATTTAGAACTTACATGATTCTATGATTTGGTTCACATTGACATATGTTGATGCTTTATTTTATGCATGATGATTATGAAACTTTATATGTTGCTAGAATAGAATTACTTTGAAATGGTGAATGTCATTATTGGAATTGCAGGACTTCATTTTGATGATAGAAAGATGATGCTTATTTTATGAATGGTTCAATTTTGAGAATTATGTTAATTGCTTATGTGGAATAGAATTTGAATGAATGAGATATTGAATTTTTGTTTCCAAATGTATGAGTGTTTGATGTGTAATGAAATCCATGTATTTAATTATGTATAATTGTGAATATTTGGAATTACTAATGTGTTAATTGAGATGCACAGGAAAATTATCCATGTGACCATGGAATTTATATGGAGAACCAAACCTAGACCAATGTACGTTTGTTAAGTCAGGGGTTGTCTATTTGGAGAGACAACACCCCGTTTGTAATGTATTTTATTTGTGAAGTGTATGATGCTTGAATGTTAAAATTAATTTTTTATGTATATGTGTAATCCTACAAGAGACAAATTCCATGTGTGATTTTTATATTGTATTTTATTGTGTCACTTGACACATGTGCTGATTAGTGTCATTGTTTTTGACTTGTCTCTTGGAGGGAGTTTTGTTTCTACCAAAGCCATTCAAACATAGGAGTTTGGTCCCAAATTTTCTTTGGGTAGGGAGTCTTGGGAGTGGTCAACTCAGGTCTGACCCGTAGGTAAACTTCAGTTGGCTTTCTAAGGGGTTAAATGGACTCCTAGGGTCAGTTTTAGGGCTTTTCCAAAGGTCCAAAGGGTATACCTATGGGTTAGGGGTATTTTGAAACATGTGACTACTCCCATGTGACTGTTTAGTCACCTCAAAAAGTGGTTTTTCCAAGGTAAAGGAAAATTCAACTTAGAAAGTTCCTCCAAGGATAGACAACCTTCCCTTTTGATGTCAAACTCTCTTCCCCATCTTCTCTCTCCTTTTCCCTTTCCAGTTTTAGTAATGTGTAAGAGTTTGGGAAGAGCAACCAATGGGAACTCTCACCTCACCCAAGGGGTTGGGAAATGTGTGAGAATTCTTCTTAGGCAAGGATTAGGGACTCAGTGAGCAATCACCCACTCTCCATTGTTGGAGATTATGCATTGTTTTGAAAATTAGTAGTAGAATAGAATTTTTGGGAAAGATTGGAGAAAAGTTTGTGTGGATTTGGGCAGTTCATCTCGAACTAAATCTAACATACCTATTGGTGGAATAAGGTTGGTTTTTAATTCCTCATATTTATGTTGTATATGTTGTTTTGTTGAAGGAAAGAAATGCTTGTTGAAAAAGATGTGTTTATGTAAATTGTTGTTGAAAAAAAAAATATAGCTTTCATTTCTATGTTTGGTTTATGTGTTCTTGTTTTTTTTTGGGAGTGTCCAAGATCTCCTACTCTTCGGGGAGTAGGATGGTCTTGGGGTGGAAGGAGTATGACAGCCTTGGGTGAGAGGCTCTCCTTATGGAGAGTGATCTCAAGGGTGTCCTTTGTGACCCTTGCTGCATAGCCTTGTGTATGCATTTGGGGGTCATAAGGGGAGAAAATATGGCCTTTGAGCCTTTGGGGGCCATAAGGTATGGAGATGTATCTTTGTTGTATTTTGTATTTCCATGAGGTGGCTTGAGTTGTAATTTTTTTTGGCTTGCAATCTCCCCAATGGTACTTGGTCCACTTCAACCCGTGGAAAGATCATCACAAGATGTGGTGAAAGTGTAGCCTGGGATGGGAAGATGCATGTTGAGTGTTTGCCCTATTTGTTGTGTTGTTTGCTTGTTTATAACCCGTCTAGTGCTTGGTTCTCCAAGCTCGGGGGTGGCTTCTAGTAAGCCTAGGCTGGGAGGTGAGCTCTCCATGGTCAAGTTGTGTTTTTGTTGCAGGTTGCTTGAGATGGGAAAAGAAAGAATAAAGAGCTTGTTGCTGTTTTGTGTTGCAGAAAAGTGTTGAAGAAAAAAAAAAAAATGTATTCAATGTTGTAGCTTGTATAAAAGAAAAGGGATGTGTGCTATGTTGTATTAATTTTCAAGAAAAGAAGTGTAGTTATTTTATTCATATTACCATGAAAAGAAAAATATTGTTGGGTTTTCAAACCCATTTGTATTCATATTTACTTTGTATCTACCTTTGCTAAAGAAATATATATTTTTCCTACTTGGTTAGTTTTGCAAAATGAAAGGAGAAAAGTATTAGCTTGTATTTAAATCTTCATGTTTTACAAAAAAAATGAAGTAGATGCATTTTTGTGTATTCTGAAAATAAAATTTAGTTTATTACTACATGATTATTTTGTTATTTATGCTGCTACAAAATAAATAAATCAGTCATTTATTTTCCCATTTAATGCTGAAAGTGAAACTTATTATAGTAGTCTATTTCTTTTCAAAAAAAATTAGCATTTAGTCTTAGTTTATTTTGCCTACAAAAAAAAATATATATATATATTAAGTTGCTGTTAGGATGCATTGTAAATGTTAGTTGCAGAAAGCTATTTTTAAACCAAAAAAAAATAGAATATTCAACATATATTTCTTCAACCGTTTTCTTTAAAAATATATATATATATATTTCCCCCATTATTCAATTTGCAAATAACATTAGGAAATCCTTGCATGCATTTTAGGGAAATATAAAAATAATAAACTCAAAAGAAGGCCTAAATGAGTTATAGTTTAAAAATGCAGCAATATATCTATATATATATATATATATTACTCCTTTAAAAGGCATTCTGAAAACCTGTTTATAAAAAAAAAAGGGGAAAACTAATAAGCTAGTTAATCAAGCCATTCAAATATATATATATATATATATATATATATATATATATATATATATATATATATATATATATATATATATATATATATATATATATATATATATATATATATCATTCATTATTTGTGAAATCTGTATATTTCAAATAAAACTATATATATATTCCTTACCTTTATATATATATATATATATAAAAGAAAAAAAAAGAATTTCGTATTTTATTTTAACATGAAACAAGGAGTTTCAAAAAAAATAACGTTTGGCAAATGGCGGGGGCCGCAGCCTTGGGCAGCAACGCCCACAGTCTGCGGGAGCCCGCAGCTGTGGGCGGCGACGTCCATAGGCTATGGGAAGCTGCAGTTGTGGGCGGCAC
The DNA here is from genome assembly GCF_030272615.1 of Cryptomeria japonica. NCBI lineage: Eukaryota > Viridiplantae > Streptophyta > Pinopsida > Cupressales > Cupressaceae > Cryptomeria > Cryptomeria japonica. Next base: position 156,206,047 of record NC_081405.1, on the reverse strand, counting down.
CGTCCACAGGCTGCGGAACCCGCAGATAGTAGGCGGCGCTGTCCGCAGCCTGCGAGAGCCGTAGTCTGTGGGTGGCGTTGTCCGCAGCCTGCAGCACCCCCGCACTGCCTCCCTTTGCATACTCCGCTTCGCCCCCTCCTTACTCCTCCGCCACACAAAAAAAATAAACCCCCCAGCTCGGCCTGCATGCGCCGCTGGGTAATGAAGCTCAGGCCACCGCGCCCGCACCTGTACACACATACACAAAAAAAATAGGAGCATACACAAACAGCACACACACACAAAAAAAAGGAGAAAGTGTGAATGTTGTTTTCTACACACATGCCCTAACCCTATTTTCGGGTTAGGGCAAAACACATTTAGGCTTTTAAAATAGGAATGTGTATGTGGGAATGTTTAAAAGGGGTTAATTAATTAAAATAAAGACTTCCCCCCCCTCTCTCTTTAGAATATATTCATAAGCATATATATATATATGTATGAAGTTTAATTTCTATATTTATTTGGGTTCAAATAGATAGTTGTAAGATAAAGATTGTGCTTTTAATTAATAAATGAATGTAGGAGCATCTAGTGAAAAAAAAAACTCAAAACGTTGGGTAGGATAAACCCTTGGGAAAACATAATGATTTATGTAGTGCCCTGTTGGTCCATTTATTTGAAATTTATTAGACACTTTTTCATTAATGGATATTTTTATTTAATAGATTTGTAAATCAAAGAGTTAGGGTAAATCAATTTTAGACCCACGGTAATTTAAGAACTATAAATAAATATTGATCATTTTTATTTGAGATTAATTGTTAGGTTCGAGACTTTAATTGTTTGTTAGGGGAAGTTAGTAATAAACCTCTTGAAGTAATATTAGCTCGCTTATAACTTGGTTAATTTTATCACCAAATTAAATTAATGGTTTGATTTACTCAAAATATAGTTAAGACCAAACTAGTTTGCATTATTTTATTAAGTTAGTTGTATTAAGTTAAGTATTTAAAAAAAAAAAAAAAAAAAAATTTATTTTGTTTGTGCCCAAAAGTTTGGGCATGACAGCTGACACTCAAAACCAAAGAGACTAACTAACAAGGACTCCAAAGCAAGAACTCACATAGAGCCACAAGAATAAACTCCCAGAGGTGTAAAACTCATCAGGACATAAATGCATCCAATAAGCATAATCATAAATCATAAAGGGGGAACACATGTAAGAGTGGAGTGTCATCACATGCCATCCTCATAACATAATAACACAAGGCACTAGCCTAATGGACATGTGGAACCATCTCAACCTATGAGAGACCAAGGGAGATTAGCTTACCGTCTTCATGGCCTTCTCATGCTTATCCTAAAACATCCTCCCTAGGACATAAGTCATGAGGCTCAAAACTATTCATTATCTTGTTTAAGTGAGTTATAATTTTCCCATCCCAATTAATTCATTATCAATGTTATCACTTGCTTACAAATCATGGAAAACCCCAATGTGCCCTAGTGGTCTAAACTTCATGCATCCTTACAAGGAACCTCATGCCAGCCTATCTCTCATGACCCCGGTCATCACAAGGAAGCCCACTCCTCCTAACATGGCCCAACAACACATCACAAGAGGCTCTACCAACATAAATGTTAGGGTTCCCATAGATACTGAGAGGGGGGGGGTGAATCAGTATCTGACCGGTAATGTGACTTTCTTAATACAAAACATGCAGAACATAAAGTAACAGTATACCGGTATGCAAGAATTAATGTAATTAACATAATCAAAAGAATCCACATGAAAAGAACACCATAACACAAGATGTTTAATGAGGAAACCCAGTGTGGGAAAAACCTTGGTGGGATTTGTGACCCACAATATTCACTTACTAGCCAATAAGAGAATATTACTTACAATAGGGGCCTGCACATGCAGAAAGGCCAACTGCCTAGAGCACACTGCTCAATAAGAAGTCACACTGACTTACAATGAGGATTATGCAAATCTAATGATCTGTACTGCTTTACAATAGCATCTTCAATGCCAGATTCAGTACCGGTTCTTGCTCTGTTCTTTACATATACCCTTGACATATAATTCGCACATTAGGTCTGCCTAATAATTTTCTTTATGCTTCATATCTATATTCTACAAATGTCTACAATGATCTCTTTTATATACAAGAGTCATTTTACAATTTGCCAAGTCACCTTACAATAATAAACAAAATATTACATATCAAAAATCCTATCGGCCTCTATGCCGGTATACATCTTTTCTTCTGTGTCGGTGCCGATGTAGATTGTTCTTGCTGATGTCGGTGCACTGTCTTGCTTGAATAATGCTTTGCTAGTAGAATGTCTTGCCGGTGTCATAGGATTGCAAAGTTGCCTATGTAATGCTTTGCTGGTATAATGTCTTGCCGGTGCCATAGGATTGCAAGGTTGCCTGTGTAATGCTTTGCTAGTATAATGTCTTGCTGGTGCCATAGGATTGCAAGGTTGCCATCAATGACAAAATCTTCAATCACACACAATGTCTCATTGGAGTGTCCATATGCCGACAATAAATACATTAAAATAATACTCAATGCAGCCAATAACTTCCACACATACTCTCACAACATATGCAAGGCTACAACAACATCAATATAACAAAATGAGCCTCTTGGCTAGCAATAAACAAAGGCATATCAAGCCATTAAATTTGTTGTCATTAATGAAAGTAAAAACACAGCAAGGCCAACTCACTTGTTGCCCCAAAACCGCAACACTTCCAACTCCCCAACCATAGCACATCAATATGGATGAAAGCACAATTCTTTCTCCAATAACATAGGAAGGCAAATATGCTTGAAACCAACAAAATACATCAAATAAAATCAGATATAAAACTATAAATCATCAACACCCTCAACAATGCCTCTAGTACAAGAATTAATCCAGAAAGTACCACACAATCAAGCAACTAGCAAATGAAGGCCTATTTATAAAAAATCAAAAAAAAAAAAAAAAACCAAGCAAAACCATGCTCTAATCAAAATATTTCAAAAATATTATATTCCATACCTACCTTCCCAAAGTTCACTAAAATAAAATATATTTTCTACCTACCATAAACTTCCAGCCAATTAAATCCAAGGGTAGGTAAAATAAATTAAACCATTGACCTGGGGTGAAACTAACTTTTAAATAACAGAATACAAATTACCCCCTTTTAATTACTTAATGGGTAAAATAATATTACCCAATAAATAAAATTCACTTCAACATTAAAGAAATAATAAACACTTGAAGGCCAATATTAAATCAAAACTCCATGCACGACACAGACTCAGAAAGCTTCAGCAAACCCAAAAATACAAATATTTCCCACAAACTATAAAATAAAACCTTATAACAAATTTATGCCTTCAAATATTTCCTTCCTCACTATACAAATTTTAGATTCATTTCCCCAAGCTCACACATTCAATCTGTAGACATGGAGCATACAGGAAAATTGTAAAATAAAATATATAAAGGTAGAATACATCTCCAACCTGCAACCCATGTTATGAAAGAAGCTGAAGAAGAGATTCCACCAGCCAACCAAATCCAACCCAAGCTCTAGCCAAAATCCAAGAGAGAAGAAAACCAAAACCAAAAAGAAAACTTGCTGGAAAAAATTTTCCAGAGAGGAACCAACCCTTGAAAACTTTATGGAAAAGAAAATAAAAAGACAAACATTAACCAAAAACCCTAGCCTCAATCTCAGCCAATCAAAATATTCCAATCTATAATGTAGTTTACCAACCCCACCATATAATATAGTTTTACCTCCTTTTTTAAATTACCAATAAGAGAAGAGGGTAGGTAAGGTAAATATAAATCATGCTTTTACATTTTGGTGGGAATGTTTTATCATTTTATTATTTATACAACCTACTTAATATAAAAGTCAACTAATAAATAAAACATGAGCCACAATTAAATAAATCAAATGGGGAAATTAAATTAAATAAACCAAAGTCTCATAAATGAATTAATAAACCAGATAAACATTAAAAGCCAAAAAAATATTAAACCATAGGCGATTAAATAAATAAATAAATACCAATAAAGGTCAAATTACAAATAAATATAAAACACATCATAAACTAAACAATAAAAATTAAATAAATATTAAATCATCATTAAAATAAATAAACATTTAAATATCAAATAATCAAATAACCAAAAAGGCAAGAATCCAATAAATTAAATTAAACATTAGATAACCAAATAATCAAATCGCTATTAATCAAAATAATTAAAATAAACATCATTAATTATTTAATCTCGCATCAATAATCAATCAGCCTCAACATAACAGGATTAACCAACCAATACTAACATACTCACAACACAAAAGAAACCCAGCTTACTAACTATCATGATGACTTGCGCCAAGACACTAACGACTCACAGTGAACAACTTAGACCTAAAATATGTGAGGGGAAATTGTGCCAACTCTGAACCACATACCATTGGGATTTAAAGACATGCTCAGACCTATGGAGCCAGGTGGAGTCGATGTCTGGTACCTGCAAATCCTGCATCCACAAAGCAACAAGACGACATATGCTTATATATATATATATATATAAGCATATGTCAAGGGTTAGAGAATTGCAACGACACATCCCGCTCGCAATGAGTGATGTGGAATTGTCTCTATCTTGAAGACAACCATACAACAATCAAACACACCATAAGATCAACTCATCACAGATAATCATTAAATATAGTTAGTACATAAAAACATCATCAAGTGTAGGATTAGTATAATTCACGATTATGGTAAGGCATGTAAAATCCATCAATAATTATGCTCATCAAATCACATGATCAATATAATCTTTCGATAGTCAATCACATAATAAGCATATAGTGTCTAATAAATCACACAATCATTAATGATAGTATCAACATCCTATAAATAATCTGAAATAGCCTATTCCCAATAGTGTCTATCACGCATGAATTAAAGGTCAACTCTAGTCAAACAAGTCAAGTCAGGGGTAGACCTTACATCCAAGCTGTAGTGGACACTCTTACCGGTTTGATACCCGGTACCAACCTCCCCAGTACCGATTCCTCTCTAGCCCAACTAAAACTTTTATGCATGGTTGTGGAGGACCAGGTACAAAGCTTGGAAGAGGTTGTTGAAGCACAGGCCAAGAAGGAGCATCAAAAGGCTTTAAACACTGCCTTGGTGAAAAAGTTACATGAGCTCCGGTCTGATCTGCAAAAGGCACAGAAGGACATCAAAGATGCAATGGATGAGGGAAAATTGTTGCTCAGTAAGATATGTCTACCCCATCTATTCTGTGATGATATGCTTGCCCAGAAAGACAAATTGCAAACTGATTTGCAGACTTTCAAAAGCACCTTCAAGACCCCATTTGACTCCTTTACCGCTTATGGTCAAACCGTTCACCAGTTTAAACTTCAGGCTGCACGAATTGATTTGGAGATCAGCAATCGGACCAAGGATTTGCAGGAACTACAACTAGTTCTACTACCAAGACTGCAAATACTTCAGAAATGCTATCTCAATCTAGATGCCTTGTCGGTTACTCAAGAGATGAGTATTTTGGATGCCATGGAAGAACAGGTATCCCAGATGCAAACGGAGAGTGAGGTTGCTACCTCATTACTTGAGTCATGGCCCTTATCCATGAAGCAATTTATGCAGGACTTTAAATCAGTTTTTGACAAGTTTCACTCTTTATTGTCACAAACATTTATTCAGCTAATAGAAACAGGGGTTATTTAGCTGTATTTTGTCATTGTTGGCAAAGGGGGAGAAGTATTCTGGTATTTAAAATTTTGATGCATGCTATGTATACTCATGTTTATCTCTGTAAGGAAGTAGTATACATTTTCTTTTTTGCAAAAGGATAGTGTATATGCTTAGGGGGAGTATTTTTTATTATGGCATATTTTCTTTTGTAAAAACACTTAGACATCAAAATTTTCCTAAGCGTTGCCATCAATGCCAAAGCGGGAGGTTGTTGGCATTTTTGATGATTATGTTGTGATTGTCATTGATGGACACACACTTGCTATGAGATCATTTTTTGTATGTATGAGTTATACTCAACCGGTATTTGTTTCAAACCGGTATTATGTTATAGTCTTTAGACTATCGTGTCTTGCAGAAAGTGTTTATCGATCTCAAGCGGCATGAGGATCTCAAGCAGCATGAGGACCTCAAGCGGAACGAAGCAAAGGAACTAGAAGCGGCAGTTATCATTTTCTCAGTCTTCATTTCTATCAACTGGTAATCTGTTAAACCAGTATTACTCTGAGTTACCAACCGGCAATTAGTAAAGTTGTATAAACCTGTAACACTCTGTGATGAGTTACCAACCAGCAATTAGTAAAGTTGTATAAACCTGTAACACTCTGTGATGAGTTACCAACCGGTATATCTTTGTGATGAGTTACCATCCACCAACACTTTGACGGTGATTTTGTGTCGTCTTACTAAATGTGTTTAGATACAATGAACCTAGGAACTTGCAATATAATCCTATTGGACCGACATGAAATCAGATTCCTTTTAAGGACATCATATCTAAGGTTTCAATATGTGTGTGTAGTTGTTAGAGTTTGAAGTGGTTCATGAGTTCTTGTATGCTCGATCTTAATAGAAAAGATCAATTCTGTGTACTGAAACAGGGTGTGGATTTACTGAAGGCTGAAGTAATGTTGAAATACATTAGCAATGAGCTATCATGGATCTAACCAAGCAGACTATACTATTTGCTAGATCATTCACTTATTGATTACTCACATCTTTGACAACTTAGAAACCCTTAACCGGGTAGGCCCAAAAAAGCCTTTGTAAATCCTCTAACAACGTGGTTCACATCCATGGATCTAAAATCCTCTCACAAGGTAGTCTTTAATCAGACTTATCTCCTAACAGAGATTGAGATTCCTAACAGAATCTATTCTAGTAAAGAACACTGTATGACCTTAGCCGGTCTGACCTTAACCGGTCTGGTTATTATTCTGCAGATAGTTACTTGTGAGTTTCATCTCATTGTGGTTTTTCCCATTTGGGTTTCCATGTCAAAATCTCTTGTGTTATGGTGATTGTGCTTCTGTGGGTGAATGCCTTACTTGCTGTTTGGTTTGCATTTGTGTTAATCGGTTTGTTAGTTAAAATATTATACCGGTTTACTGCTAGACTGATAAAGTGTTTGAGTACAGTAATTTTTGGTATACTAATTCAGCCCCCCTCTTAGTATTCATCACTATAAGGTTTATCAGATGGATGTTGTAGCGTCCTAAAATTGTGACACTTGCAATTTTGACTGCATTTTGGTCTTCACGATGGCGACGCAACACACAACTTGAATGGAGACCCCAAAACCTGATTATGACACTGAAAACTGCATTTTCTTGCACCCTGGCCTGAACCTCCTTTGCACCCTGTTGTCCCGGGAGGTGGGACCAGAGCGCCCAGCACCCTGGTTCTTCAGGACCAGGGCACCTAGCACCCTGGTCCCCCAGGACCATGGCGCCTAGCGCCCTGGTCCCTGGGTCCTATTTTGGGCCCGGTCACTTTTGGACTTCGGGTCTTTATGCTTGCAAATTGGAAAATTATCTTTCCTGGTCGGCCTAAGGTCGGGAAAATTAGTCTTTTAACCCTAATTGGCAAGTATATAAACTACATTTTCCTCTCTCATTTGGATATATACATACATGAGGGAAAAGGCGTGAAAACTATACTTAAGCATTCAAGCATTCAAGCATTCTTTCAAGCAATTGATCATTCTAAGTCTCCATTCAAGGCTAAGTGTTGCATTCAAGACAAGGATTCAACCATTGAAGAGGAGATCACTTACTACATACTACTACAACATACAACATACAACATCTATACCTTCGCACATAAGGATACAAACATCCTTACAACAAGGTATTAGTACTTGTTTTACATTACAGACATTTACATTTACAGCATTGCTCATTTCTTGGTTAATTCCAAAACCGGGGTTTGACCTAAAGGCAAACCCCTAATCCCTAACCCCCCAATCGTCTTCGCTTTTCTGTGTGTAGGTTGCAGGTACGCGGCTGAAATTGAAGATCTGGAATCCTTGTGCAGAGACGAACAGATTCCCCTTCGTTTCGCGGATTTTTCGGAGGACCGTGGCGCCGGGCGCCATCGTCCTGACAACTTTTGCTCAAATTTGCAGAATAGCGCCGTATCAACATTTTACTGCTAATTCCAGGTCTGCAGCTTCATCCTATATCCCCATCTCAGTTTATAAGCGAATCTTTGTCACTTTCTATGCATTCCTAGCTTAATTCTTCTATCAACATTCTTTACAAAAGAGGGTAGCCTTGCTGTCTTAACCCTTGAAACACATTTAGCATCCAATCTTGCATTGTGTGGGATTGGATCTTGTGGGTTTCAACCCCTCTTTTGAATGTAAAGTCTCTCCCTTAAGTGAAAACCATCAACCCTAGTGAATCTCCCTTCTCTCTCCTTCGAGTTGGAAGAGGGGAGAGCAACTAGGGTTCGATCGCGATTTTCCGCTTTACATTTTGGTGAACCCGATGTGAACATCCTTTCTGATTATTCATAGTTAGATCTGAAAATTGGATTCCTCGATTACATTTCCATGTTTGATCTTTTGCAAAATTTTAGAGGTTAATTGCATAAAAACCCTAAATTTTCTTTTTAGTAATTGAACTTGTGAAATGTCTAAATGTTAATGCTTGTTTCAGATCTACCCTTCTATTACAAATTATCAATTCATATCTATGCTTTAATTTTGAAAATTAAGTGGTTAAGTGTCAAAACCCTAATTTTTGAAACCCTCTTGATTCAACCTTTGTCTGACAATTTCACTAATCAAAACATCTCCAAATCAGCTGTAACTTTGGATTCCGCAATAAAATTACAATATCTTTCATCCCTGAAAATTTGGAAAAAAGTTGCAAGGACCGTGTGCACTCCGAGCACCATCGTCCCCGACATTTTTTCCGAAATTTTGGGAGCGAGATCTTACTATATTTTCCTGCTAAAATCCAGAATTTTGGCTGATTTTATCAATTTTAACACCTTCAAAATTACAGTCAAAGTTGGTCTTGTGATTGCTTGGATTAAGGCTTCTAAACATTCAAAAATTGGTGAAACTGAAATTTTGTGTCAAAATTGTGTTCTTACTATCCTAAATCTGAAAAGTGTGTTATCATTCATTCAAAATTTCAGTGCTTTATTTAAATTCTTGCAATTTGTGACTTTTGAAATTAAGTGCTTAATTACAACAACTTCAATTTCCGCTTTCAAAATTGAATTTTGCGTGAAATTGAGTGAACTTTTGAATTTCAAAACTTGCATTGCTTTCGGTATTCCCTCTAAAATCATAAAATTCAAAATTTCAGTTTCCCTCTCTTTTTCAAAATTCAAATTTTTGCATTTTTCGACAATCTTGGTAGGGTTCAATTTCGAGATTGCAACTTTAATTTGGCCTATCTACAGATCGTAAAACCACTCAATTTTTTCAGATTAGCTCCAAAATCATCATAACTTTCATCCCTGCAAATTTCGAAAAAAGTTGTCGGGACCGTGTGCACTCCGAAGCGCCACGGTCCCTGACATTTTTTCTGAAATTTCGGGAGATTGTCCTGATTGTATTTAACAGCTTAAATCTGGAAGATTGGCTGATTTTACTGAAAATTACTACCTCTAAAATCAAGATTTTCTCTCCCTCTCTAATGCATGAGTTTTACAACAATAAGCCCTACTTACACTATTCCCGTTAGACGAAGCCATAGAATTAAGTCTTTCTGAGGTTTAATTACCGAGGAAATGGAACCTAATTTGAATAGCCTTTTTAACAAGGACATGGGTAATTCCTCTAATCCTCCTAATGATGAAGAAGCTCTCCATGAGGTTTCTGAAGAACAACTTTCAAAATTGGATAACCAATTTGACGATTTTCGACAATGGATGTCTCAAGAATACCCCGATAGTCAAGCTCTTCCTTTAATTGAGGGTTTAAAACGTATGCTTCAAAGTGATAAGAATGGAATTGATATTTTGCGTGGTATTGCACACATTGTGGATTCGAATGTGATGCCTATGAAGAGTTGTGCTGAAAATATGGGTTATACACAACCTCCTACTCAAGTCAATCATTCTATTCCTTTGATGACTTCTATTGCTAGCATACCTACCTTTACATCAAACATAATGGCTACTTCTACACAAGACATTCCTCCTGTGATCACCAGTCATGGGGGCAATCCTTCCTCTTCAATTAACCCTCTTTCTTCATTCAATCCGATTTCTTCATTCACTCCTTCAATGAGTGTCCCTATTACATCTCCACAAATGAACATGATGCAAGGGGGCAATTCATTTAACCATTCCATTCCTCCTTGTAGTGTTCCTCCTGTCCAATCATCTCCTATGATTAATTATCATAGAGTCCCACCACCTTACTCTTTACCTTCTTTCAACAACATAACACCTCCATCTCAATCTAACATATCTAATATGAACTCTTCGACTGAAGCGACCATTAACAATCTTGCACAAACTGTCTCTTCTTTATAGCAACAAATTGCCTCTATGAATCAATCTAAGTTTAGTGTGCCCACATTTGATGTTGCGAGCCCACTTTCTGTTGATATTGTTCGAGCTATTCCCCCTAAACATGTTGAAATTCCACATTTGGAGCTTTATAATGGTAAGGGTGATCCTCTAACACATGTTAAGACCTTTCAAACAATATGTACCGATTTTGCCTATGACCAAAGGTTGCTTGCAAAATTGTTTACTAGAACATTAAGAGACAAAGCCCTACAATGGTATTTCTCGTTGCCTTCCTATTCTATTACTTCTTTCGAACAACTTGCAAATGCTTTCATTCAACAATTTCAAAACAATATAAGTCCTAAAGTTACTTTGATTGATTTAATGCATTGCAAACAAGGTGTTAAAGAAAAAGTGACTGATTTCATTGGTAGATATAAGCATTTGTATGCTCAAATTTCCTTTCCAGTGCCTGACAATGATATTCAAAGAATCTTTATTTTTAATTTACAAAAAGATATTCGAGACAAACTTCTATTTTCTGATTTTACTTCTTTCCAACAGTTGTGTGCAACTCTTCACAATTATCAACTGACTGTGAGTCAAATGGAACAATCACATCCTATGGCTCCGAGTGATAAGGGTGATAGCAGTCAACAACCATTTGGGCAGTTTAAACCGAACAGAGATTCCATCAAATTCAATGAAAACATCATCAACAACAATGTGAATGTAGCATCAGGTGTGCCTCCTATTTCTAAGTTTTTCAAGAAAGAAAGAAAGTATACTCCTTTGAATGAATCATTGCATAGTATTATGAATAAGTTATTGGAACAAAATGTGCTTACTCTTCCTGCTATAAGGAAAATTGATCCTGCAAAGATTACTTCACCTTATTTTGATAACAAAGCTTTTTGTCAATTTCATCGTCAGCCTGGGCATGATACTGAAAAATGTTTTTCTTTAAAGGGTAAAATTCAAGATTTGATTGATAATAATACTATTTCTGTTTCTAGAGTGAATGATAAAGGCAATACATCTGTAGCTCCTCCTAATCAAAATCTTCAGATTTTCACTGATCCATTACCTTCTCATACCTCTAATGCGATTGAGACTAATGATTCCTCTTTTTCATCTGATGGTCTTGTGTCTATGACTCCAAATGTGATTAACTTTGTAGAGCAGCAAGAAATCCCTAAAGAACCTTCCATCACATTTGATTCCAGTGAAACTATCAGGGCACCTGATGGTCCTTTATATATAGTTGCAAAAGTCAAGAACACACCTTGCCGTGGAGTGCTTATTGATCCTTCTTGTATGGTTAATGTCATTACTGAAGAATTTCTTTTTACTTTGCAATTGAATCAAGTTATATATGACAAAACAGATGTGATTGTGAAACTATTTGATGCATTTTCTTCTCCTGCAATTGGTTCTATTACATTCCCTATTGAGGTCCATAACAAATCCCTTGATGTGAACTTTGCTATTATTCCATCTTCCGAACAATTTCGTGTGAAGCTTGGCTATCCTTGGCTATCTTCCATGAAAGCTATTGCTTCTCCTATTCATAAGTGTTTGAAATTTCCCCATAATGGTGAATTTGTTATTGTCAATCATAGTCTCTTTAAACCAGCTGAAAGAACTTCTAGCGTTCCTATTGATTACTTTTGGCCTAAACAATTCCAATCTCTTCCTCCGCGAAGTGATCATCTTTTCAAATCTTATCAAAAGTGGAAAACAGATATGATCCTATCTTTAAGTGAACCTAGAACACCCAAACTTGATATTCCTATCGTTCTTGAGAAGGAAGTTCTTCCTTTGAAAGATAAAACTAATGTCTTTCCTCAAGAAGATTCCCAACCCATCCCTATGGATGTGACTATGTCTATATCTAATAAACTTCCTAAAAGTAGACCTATCCCTCCTCGTCATGATGGACTTGGTCTCCTTCCTAAACTAAATATTCCTCCTTTATATGGAGCAGTTCCACCTCCTTTCTTCTATAGAGAGAAGAGACCTTCTTCTTCTCCTATTGTTCAGCCTAAGAGACCACAACCTAAACACCCAAGTGATAAGGATGAGAACATTCCTCCTCCTCAATCTTCTCCACTTCCTACTAAGACTAGACGAAATCGTTCTGCACGCGAACGTCGACGAAAGCGTCGTCTTAGAGCTCAAGCAGCTGCTTCTCAAACTTTGCAATCTCCAAAAACACCTTCAACAAGCATTATTCCATTTTCTCCAAAATCTCCAAAACATAAGATGCATGATGGTCTTGATCCTGTGCGAATTAAAGACCCTATTTTTATAAATCTTGATGATGCTATAGATGAAAATGTTATTCATGTTACTCCTCTTGCTTCTGATAGTGAATATGAACTTGTTGATATTGATAACCATTTATCTAATAAATTTTCTAAAGCACTTATCCTAGCTCCTAGACAAGAACAACGTTGCTTGGAACATGAACATAGCCCTTGTTTGGATCTTGTGATAGCTCCATCTGCTGTGTTGGATGTTCCTCCTCTAGCGTGTTCCCTACCTTCCCGAAACATTGATCAGTAAGATCGTGGGGTAGATGACGTGCTAGACTAGTTACATTAGCATAGCAGATTCTCTCCTCCTCTCTTGTGTTACTTCTTCTATACGTTATTCTCATTCTTCTATTTGTTGTCCTTGGTGTTGTCTACTTGAGGACGATGCAAAGCATTGAGATCTCTTTTGGTCTCTCTCATGTTGACTCAAAAGACACATGTGTTCCCTTCTTCTAGGTGACCTTCCTTGATTGGGGAATGAAGAACAATTATGCATACATACATATGATATATATACATGAATTATCATACAGCATACTGACCCCGAGGAAAGCGAAGTCACCTTGTTCTTTGTGTTTTGTGTCTATTATCCTTGGGCTTATCTCACACTTGGGGGCTAAATCCTTGTGATAACGTGCTCCTTTCCTTTCTCATTCTTATATCTATCACTACCTTAAAGCAATCACCCCCATTGAGGCGTGTGCAATCGCTTTAACGTAGGGGGGCATACACCCTGTCTATCCCTTCAAGATACATGAAAATTTCTTGGAGAACTCAGCTTTGCCTTGAAAATTTTCGGTATTTCTCTTGCATGACTCATAGTGAGGGAACCTTACTATTGACAGTCATGGTTCTCCCTCGTGATCTTCCCTTTTACTTTGTCAATCGAAGTCATAAGATCCTTAGTCCACTGGGGGCTTGGTGTATCTTGCCTCTTTGATGTGGTGAAAGTCTTTCAATATTGTTTCCTTGTACTTTACCGGAAGTATGAGCATACATACTCCCGCTAAAGTGGGGGCTAAATGTAGCGTCCTAAAATTGTGACACTTGCAATTTCGACTGCATTTTGGTCTTCACAAGGGCGACGCAACACGCAACCTGAATGGAGACCCCGAAACTTGATTATGACACTGAAAACTGCATTTTCTTGCACCCTGGCCTGAACCTCCTTTGCACCCTGTTGTCCCGGGAGGTGGGACCAGAGCGCCCAGTGCCCTGGTCCTTCAGGACCAGGGCGGCCCTGGTCCCCCAGGACCATGGCGCCCAGCGCCCTGGTCCTTGGGTCCTATTTTGGGCCCGGTCTCTTTTGGACTTCGGGTCTTTATGTTTGCAAATTGGAAAATTATCTTTCCTGGTCGGCCTAAGGTCGGGAAAATCAGTCTTTTAACCCTAATTGGCAAGTATATAAACTACATTTTCCTCTCTCATTTGGATATATACATACATGAGGGAAAAGGCGTGAAAACTATACTCAAGCATTCAAGCATTCAAGCATTCTTTCAAGAAATTGATCATTCTAAGTCTCCATTCAAGGCTAAGTGTTGCATTCAAGACAAGGATTCAACCATTGAAGAGGAGATCACTTACTACATACTACTACAACATACAACATACAACATCTATACCTTCACACATAAGGATACAAACATCCTTACAACAAGGTATTAGTACTTGTTTTACATTACAGACATTTACATTTACAGCATTGCTCATTTCTTGGTTAATTCCAAAACCGGGGTTTGACCTAAAGGCAAACCCCTAATCCCTAACCCCCCAATTGTCTTCGCTTTTCTGTGTGTAGGTTGCAGGTACGCGGCTGAAATTGAAGATCTGGAATCCTTGTGCAGAGACGAACAGATCCCCCTTCGTTTCGCGGATTTTTCGGAGGACCGTGGCACCGGGCGCCATCGTCCTGACAACTTTTGCTCAAATTTGCAGGGCAGCGCCGTATCGACATTTTACTGCTAATTCCAGGTCCGCAGCTTCATCCTATATCCCCATCTCAGTTTATAAGCGAATCTTTGTCACTTTCTATGCATTCCTAGCTTAATTCTTCTATCAACATTCTTTACAAAAGAGGGTAGCCTTGCTGTCTTAACCCTTGAAACACATTTAGCATCCAATCTTGCATTGTGTGGGATTGGATCTTGTGGGTTTCAACCCCTCTTTTGAATGTAAAGTCTCTCCCTTAAGGGAAAACCATCAACCCTAGTGAATCTCCCTTCTCTCTCCTTGGAGTTGGAAGAGGGGAGAGCAACTAGGGTTCGATCGCGATTTTCCGCTTTACAGATGTAAAATATGCATTTTTGAATGGAGATCTTGAAGAAGAAGTTTACATTGAATAGCCTGATGGATTTTCATTTATAGATGATAAGGATATGGTTTGCACGTTAAGGAAAGCTTATATGGATTGAAGCAAGATCCCAAAGCTTGGTATGCTAGACTAGATAAATATCTTCTAAAGCTCGGATACACAAAAGGTAATGATGACAGTAATTTGTATTATAAAATTACCAATGATGACATTTTGGTTATTGAAGTATTTGTGGATGATATCATTTTTGGAGGAGAAGAAGGGTTATGTAAAGACTTTGCTAACAAGATGCAGGAAGAATTCGAAATGTCTATGATTGGAGAGATAAAAAAAAATTTACGTTTGTAGATTTCTCAAATAAATAAAGGTATATTCAAATGTCAAACAAAATACTTGAAGGAACTTTTGAAGAAATTTGGAATGGAAAACTCCAAATCGACAAGCACTCTTATGACTACAACTGATAAATTGACATTAAAGGATGATTCAGCTCCTATAAATCTGACAAGGTACAAATCTATGATTGGAGGGTTACTATATTTGACACAAACCAGAACTGATATAATGAATGCAGTGTGTATTGTTTCAAGATTTCAAAGCAATCCTAAAGAAAATCATGAAACTGCAGTAAAAAGGATTTTCCTGTATCTACAAGGCATAACTAATCTTGGTTTATGGTATCCTAAGGATGACAATTTTGAGTTATGTGCATATACAGATGCAAATTGGGCAGGAGATGTGGATGACAGGAAGAGTACCATTGGCGGTGCATTCTTTCTTGGCAAAAGATTAATTTCATGGATCAACAAGAAGCAGACTTGTGCATCGTTATCTACAGGACAAGCAGAATATGTTGCAGCAGTAACTAATTGCACTCAAGTATTATGGATCAAGAAAATGTTGAAGGATATAAAGGTAAAATACAATGAACCGATAATTATTCATTGTGATAATTCAGCAGCAATAGATATATCAAAGAATCCGGTATTTCACTTAAAAACAAAACATGTTTCTATTAAGTATAATTTTCTGAAAGAAAATGTTGAAGCAAATGAAGTGAGATTGGTTTATTTGAACACTAAAGAGCAAATTGCAAATATTTTTACAAAGCTTTTTCCTAAGGAAATATTTGAATATCTTAGAGAGAAGATTGGGGTAATCACCACACCGGCAGAGACTTGAATGATAAAGATTGACATCAAAATGGCAGGGACTAGCGGAAAAATATTTTTTCGGCTTTGATGAGGGAGAGCTATTGCTCAGGGGGAGTAGTTAGTTTTATGTCATGTTCTAATTTTGATTCTTGACTACTTTGGCATTTCATGTCAAAGGGGGAGAGATGTCTATAGAAAAACATTGTACTTTGAAGATTGGGGAGAGATGTATTTTGGTTTTGGTTATATTGTTTCTGTTTTGGTATAGAACTTTTTATTGATCTATTTTGGGAGATTGTTGGTATTTGGCATTTTGTTTTTGGCACTTAGATATTTTTCCATCTAGTGTTGCCATCAATGCTAAAGGGGGAGATTTTTGGCATTATGGATGACTTCGTCATGTGTTGTATTGGTTTTGTCATTGATGTCAACACTTATTTTTTTGGAGGTCTATATTGTTGATTTGGCACTCTAGTTATATTGGTTTGTTGTTGAACCGACACATTGTGGTCTCGATATGGATATTGGCTTATGCACACTCACCAGTATATGTTTCACCAGTAGGATATATGTTTCACCGACAACTCAGGAAGTTGATGATGACTTGTTATCATCTAGAGATCATTTGGTTATTTCGAAGACATGGATTGGATGTTTACGTTTTGTTTTTTGCTTATTAGTCTGATCTAGTTTACGTATTTGCCTTTACCAACAGATAGTTCTAGGTTATGGACCGGTACAAGATATCATGTTCCAGATCAGCACAACATGTTTTGGAAATGGTTTATTGATTGGATAATGTATAAATGTATTGAGGCCAACATATTGTATTGCATCAAGATTTATTTTGTAAATGTAATATCTTTAGGGAGCTGACCTAATCATGAGGTCTTAGGTTTTGTATATATAATTGTAAGATCTTATTTGAAGATCATTATGAGTGTGTGCAAATATTGGAGATCATTATGAAGAGCGAAAAGAAGCAGATCCTTATGCGAATCACGCAAACATCATCTAAAGGTTGAAGGAAAGGTTATGAAGGTGTTTGGCACTCATGGTCAGAGCCTAAACTGGTACTGAATCCAACATTGTAGATGCTATATTGAAGCAGTGCATATTAGGCCCAATATGGAAAGCTAATGTACTGAGAGGGGAGGGATGAATCAGTACTTCAAAAAATTTCTTCAATAATAACTTTACTGTTATGCATAAACTGAATAGTGCAGTAACATAATATAAAGCTAAAACAAATAGATAACAATCATACATGATTCACTCCATAACACATATATTTTAGTTATGCAGAAACTCTTGGTTAGAGAGAAAAATTGCAATGGGGATGGCACCCACAACTTCACTACTGCAATAATAAAGAGTGCTCGGTTAGAGCTACATGTTTAGCTATTTCTGATAGCTTACCCTGTTAGGAGTAACAAGATCTATTAGATCTACCTTGCTAAAGGATTTTACAACACTTAATCTAAATGTTGCACCTGGTTAGAGGCTTTACAATTTATAGACTTGATTAGAGTCTTTTACCCTGTTAAAGGTTTCTCTTACAACTTCAAAATATTACAATAAATCATTACAATTATCTACAACTTTACATCTGGAATGTTATAACAGATTCTATGTGCTCAGAATTAGATTACCTTGCTTATAGCATACCTTGGTAACCCATATAGTAACTCAGTAAACCCTTCTGTTTACTTTGTTCTTTGACTGTTCTCTGAAATCCTTCTCGGTGACCTCTATGTCTCTGTAACAGTCATAACACTTGGTGCTTTCACATGTCTTGCTTCATATATCTCTATATCTTCCTTTTTGTCATGCTACATGCATATTTCTTATCTTAATCCATGTTGTATAAATAGATCTCTTATGACGGTGATCCTTTCATTGCTTCGATCTTACAAACATGTTTTATCAAATGAATAACCATGCAAAATATTTCATTGGTTAGATGACCTCAAAATCATACACAATCTTTAAGTGCAATTTCCAATGTGATAATGGTTAGATGTTCCTCGATCTTGTAACATGTTTTTATATGTATGTCTAGGTTCAATGAATCTGGTAACACATTTCACTCGGTGTATATCAACTCGGTGTGTCATCTTTGCTACTCGGTAGACATGGAATGATACTCGGTAGACAGCTCGGTGTATACTACATTCTGAGACTACTTTCTTCAATAACCAACTGGATTGTTCATACCGACTGAATATTTCAGTAGTAGTAACCGACTAGAGTATATAGAATAACTTTGACATAAAACTAATGGCAACTTGATAAGTAGTAACAATCTCCCCTTTTGACATTAGTTGAGATGTTTGACAAAAACTACTTTCAAAGTTATAACTCAATAATGTATATACTTGCAAAATTTGACTATACTAACAATATATATAATAGTCAATGAAAATAGTAAATCCGGATATACTCCCCTTATTGATATATTGTACAAAACTTTGATTCTGTATGCTCGGTGATTTGTTCTCGTTCTTTGCTTACTGTTTTGTTTACTACTCAGTTCACTGCTCTTGGATACTCTGCTTACTCTGCACGGTATACTCCTCCTGTATACTATAGTCCTTTTGTTTGATACTTTGAATACTATATCACTCCCCCAATACTGTATCACTCCCCCTTTTTGACAAACATCAAAACTTAATTACCATTCGGGGGTGGTAACTGGTCAAAAATTGATTTGTACTTGGTCTGGGCTTCGGTGAGAGTGACAGAGAGTGCAATCTTTACACTGTCCATTAAAGAATTATGTGCTTGAATATCAGTCAATAATGATATTAAGCCATCTAGAGTGCTTCCCTCTTGTGTAGTACATAAGGAAGTGGCTCGGTTGATCTGTTCTTGGATGGATGAAAGATGAGGAAGGAATAATGTCTAAAGTGTCATTATGTCCATCCTGATCTTGTGTTCTTCATTTCTTAGGTCCAATTGTTGAGCCATGAGCTATTGTAACCTTGTATAGAAATTCTGAACTGAATTTGGCTCTATGGTCAACTTATTTGAGAGATTGGTGATCTCTTTCTCAATTGCCTTTGTTTTATTTTTAATGTCTTTAATGAATAAAGAAAATGTGCAGAGTTTCTGAAATAAATAAAGAATGTGCTTGAGTTGAGGAGTCAACTCAACAATAAATTTGACAAGTTTAACTTTGCCAATAGCTATAGCTTTCTGTACCTCTTCTATAACATTTTTGCAATGAGCTCTTTGTCTTTTAGCTTGCTCAAATACTCTGATGCATCTACTCCAGATGTCTCTATCTTTTTTAGGAGTTCATCTAGTTGAATGTGGATGGTTGCATCTGTTGACACTGTAGCTTCAGGTAGCATATCTATTAAGAGTGCTTTTACCTTCTGAAGTACCTTATTTTTCTTTTGAATTGTCATTTACTTCTCTTGTTCAGCCTTTGCTTTGCATAGTTCACCGAAATCAATGAGTACTTGCCCCTTTAATTTTGATATATCTACATTGGGAAATACTATTGGTTTTGACAAATCAACTTTAAAACTATGCTTTTTCATCTTCTTTTCTTTACCTTTCACCGATGGAACTAAGACAATGGCTTGTGAGGCTTGATGACCCTCGATAGGTTGCTTGGTAGAGGCAACACTTTGATCGGTTTCTTTAGCCTCTGTAGAGTCCTTTGGTGTCTCAGTACTCGGTGTCTCAGTTGCAACATTTTCAGTGCTAGAAGGTGCTTGAGATGTTTGTTCTTGAGTAGTACCTTCTCCTTTTGTAGACTTGTGACCTTTGGTGCCTTGCTCCATATCCTGAGGGATTTCGGTTGAGACAGGTTGCTTGACCGGTGGATAAGGCTGAACTTGTTTCAAGACTGATTCACTAGATACAAGTTTTGCATATGCATTGCCTTCTATCATTTCCTGTTTCGGTGCCTCTATATCCATGACATCTTCATCTATTTGAATCGTGTCAGCAGGGTCTTGCTCGGTAGCCTCAGTATCTTGCTCGGTGACATCGACAATTTCAACTGTAGCTTGCTCACCGGCATCCTTGATTTTAAAGATTTCCTGCCACTTTGCTATTGTCTCATTTTCAACTTCAATATATAGCCCATTTATCAGTTTAAAGGCTCTCTATTTGACAAGAAACTTTGAGTTGTAGGTTGTCAGATGTTCTTTTATTTTAGCTACTGACATGTCAGGAAAGAGATGAACCAGACTTCTTTCTTTGATCTATTTCTCCAGGTCCATTGCATAATTCCACCTATTATCAATATGCAAATAAATTTCATTTGGAAGTGACTTAGCTAGTTCCAATGGAGCTAACTAGAATTTTAGAAGTATGCAGATGATAGCTTCTTCAATTTGTCTCTTTTCATCATTATTTCTGGTTTCATACTTTACATATCTGAATGATCCAAATCCTCCATATTCTTTCAGATTAGCACAGAAGTTTTCAACACAATGTACATTTACCTTCTTGCTCTTGACAATCTGAAATTTGCTTGCATCCTCTGATTCGGTATTGTAGTCACACAAATCTGTCCAGCTTAATTAAATAAATAATTGCTATTTATTTGATTAAAAATTCACTAGCCATCAGTTAATTAAATTAATATTTAATTAATTCATCTTCAAACATTCTCCCATTAATTAAATAAATTATTCAATTTATTTTAATTAATTCACTATACCAAATTCATAATTAATTAAATAAATAAAATCTATTTATTTAATTAAACTCCCTTTTCCTCTTTTAAATAAATTAACAGTTATTTAAATCATTTATCCCCCCACTTGCATTTTCCTACAAATGCAACTTGCACATATTTATTGAAATAAATGAATTTTTATTTTAATAAAATTCTATTTTACCTCACCCACCAAATCCACTTGCAAACCTAACCCCCTTCTAGATTCTTCTAAACCCTTCTTAATTAGCCTAATCCATTCCCTAATTATTGTCACATTCCTAAGCAACTTGGGGTCACTTCTCAAAGACTTCAAAGTCTTTGAAAAGCATTTAATGCTTTGTGTGTTCAACAATTTAACCTCCAAAGTCTTCCAAACCACTTATGGTTCTTACATGACCATTAATGGCTCTTACATAACCATTTATGGTTAATTCAACTTGTCTCCTCAAGCATTTATTGCTTTGACCATGTTTATCCATTGGATAAAAGCTTTATTCTTTGAATAAAGAGTTTATTCATTCAACTAACCTTGACCTTAACTCCTAAGGTCATGTCAAGCATTTAATGCTTATTCCCTCTCCTCTCAACCTATCTCACATGGACACTTGTCATCCTAGGATTGGGTTGAAAGCCCTCACATGGATTGAAAATCATTCAATCCTGATCCTTGTTGAGATTGCTCAATCTCAACCATCCATTGCTCCATTTTTCCTATAAATAGAGCCTATTTCTTCATAAACCAGATATTGAAAACTTGTATGCATTTAAGCTATAAGCATTTTGAGAGAGCATTTTAGCATAATCAACTCATATATTGTCATTTTGGTTAAAATAAATCATTTTAGTATCAATAGCTTAATATTAGCTTATTTAATTACATTTAGAGCAATATTTCAATCTCAAACCTCCATAAGCATCCATAGCGCAAAAAGCTGCTGAGAGCTACACTATTTTGGAACTTGGAGAGGAGAGGAACAAGGGAGAAGAAACCAAGAGCATGTTAGGAGGTATTTGGAGATGCCTCATCATATTTACCTTTTTAGTTAGATGTTTCATCATGCTTTTGATATCTCTTTTGATATACTTGTGTAGGAAAGTATTTTGTTTGTGATTTCTAACACTAACAGTTTCCTTTCTTTTCTTGTTTTGTGTCTTGATATCATTGACTAACCTTCCCTTTTTGCAGAGAATCATTTGGTGAACCCGACATGAATCTCCAAACACCTAAAAATTATTTTTTTTTGACACAACTTACTTTTTGAATGTTGATCTTGACACACAGGTTGCGCTTTAGCACTTTTGATATTGTTTTAGCGCTATTGAAACTTGATATTCTAGCGTTATTGTTCTTACAATAGCGCTATTGTACCAAGCCTGGCGATATTGTCATTTATTTAAGCGCTATTGTGCTTGTTTAGGTGCTTTTGATATTCTTTTAGCGCTTTTGAACCTGTTCTAGCACTTTTGTTGTTTCAGTCAATATTGGTCTTTTAGCACTTTTGTCATAAGAAAAACGTGCTTCTGTTAAACTAGCACTTTTATTTTCACACAGACTAGTGCTATTGTAACAGAATGTTGTAAGGAAGGCCTTGTAATAAAAAATTTAAAATATTTTAGGTTTGGGGAAGCCCCCCTTAGGTATGAATTTTTACTAACTGGTTATTGTTTGGCAGGTTTAAAACTCACCTCTTTAAAATCAAAAACTTTATTTTGGTGTTTTAAGAATTGAACAAGCAAACTTTCCCTTGCTTTCCAGTTAGGATCACTTGTTTTTGGTGCCTTAAAACTGAACAAAACAAAATTGGTTTTCTTGCAAGTTAGGAGACACACTTTATTTGGTGCTTAAAATCAACAAGGCAAATTTCTTTCTTGCATCAAACTAAGAATTTACAATCCACACTTCAATTTTTGGTGCAAATTAAATTCACAATCAACTTGTTTAAATTTTGCAAAGCAAATTTCCTTCATGCATACGTGCTTCAATTTCAGTTGACCAGGATTTTCAAAATTCTAGTTTACTTAAACATATTGCCTTTGAAGTTAAAAAGAACATCATGGTTGTTGGAGCAACATCTCCAATTAGATAGAAAATCATTGCAATGACAAGTTAAAAAGAACAATTGTTTTTCGTGATTGGCACACTTATGCAAAAGGTTGGTCGAGTGGTCCTACTTCTAACACACACTAACCTCTCCCTTGGCTTTCGTGGTCCTAGGTGCAAGAGAAAAGTGTTAGTAACACTCAAAAATTTTATCTTTTGAATAGAGGCCTGCCAAGAGACACATCACTCTTGGGAACGACCTCGCGCGGTAAATCCTTCGAGCCACTATAGAAATTAGGTGAGAGCGAAAGTTGTAGCCTTGGGTATAGTTGTTCCTATAGTGTAACTTGCCAAAAGGACAAATGGGCCCCACCACAAGTTACAAGGCTCTTAAGTGAGTCACTGCAGAATGAACTTATGTCCAAAGACATCAAAAATAACTAAACACCTTTAAGTAGTAGCCCACCTGTTCTATTGATTGAGAATATTTGAGATATAATTCAGTGCAAGAGCATAGATGGTTTTGCTCCCAAGATACTCACCATACATATTTCCTTGAGTAGAAATATAGCTTTTTGAAAGGTCACGTGTGGCTTGATAAAAGTGGTGACTCCTCCATCATAGGGATAATCTATTTTTTATACTCATGCAAGACTTAGTATATCACATCCTTACCTATCACGGCTGGATTCATAAGGTATGTAGTACCAAAGTCGAAGAAATATCAAGATGTGGGCTGAATTTATCACAACTGGCCATTTGACCTTAAGGATACAAAATGTTTAAAGTGTTTTCGTGTTAGTCAAGACCAAGTACAAATTGAGCTGACTTCAGACTTTGGAAAGAAAACACCTAAAATACACTTAAAGGAAGGGGTCATAAAAAGTTCAAAGATTGGGTTGATCTAGACCCATACTCATTTGTGCCTTTTTGAGGCAACATTCTTGTGTTTGTGTGCTTGCTTTGTTTTCTTGTCAAAGAAGAATCAAAAATCAACACAAGTGTTCATCCAACCTGTTGTCCTCAAAATCTGATTCTCTTTAACATCCTTAAAATAATATGATTGAACTTGGTGCAGAAGAGATATCAAAGATAAGGAAATTCTCAAGACAATATATGACAAGGTTTGATTGAACCTTCTACACTTCGGACTTACTCAGAGCCCAGGTGGGTATACCTTTGTGAATTAAATTCACACTTTCAAACATAAACCCACAGCAAACCAGTCCAGAAAACCAGTGGATCTATTCACCTTGAAATTAACTGAAAACAAAATAATGGAAATTATACTTAAATTCGGCATTTCGATCAACAAAACATGCAATAAACAACTTCAATCAATACCAGTGCCTTATCCAAGGTCATAGAGTCATCTAAACTCAGATAATACTCCTCAAACAAAATATCTTTACGCATCCCATTGGCTTGGTTTCTATTAATCCTTGTATATGTCTGACACCTATAAGAATTTATGCATTCCAAATTAAACTATGATCATCAAGATTCAAAGTTTGTTCCAAAGAGTTTACTGGTATGAGTGATCTCTGCATCTTTAATTTCCCTCCTAAAGAGAAAAGCTAGCGAACACTTCTACTGAAAATTGCCTTGCAATCTCATTCAAACAAAATAACCCTAGATTATTCAAAATGAAAACAGTAAAAAAATTGTAAACACACTTGAAGATGACACAAAGCTTCACTCAAAACCGATGGTCTGTATATTGATATTAAGTTCAGAAAAATATTACAAGAAGTTTTGAATATTCTCCATTAGACTTAGAAAAGCTCAGATAAATTTCTGCAGCGTTTTCTTACAATTCTTTGCGATCCTCTTCCCTCTAGTCCTGGCATCCATTTATAACAACATGGATGCACAAAGCTTCAGAATTTTCAAGGAGAGTTTGTTACAATCATTTCTTTCAAAACAAATAAGTTACAAGCCTTCAACAAAAACAGTTACAAGTTCTTTTCAGCCTCTGCAGCTTCTTCAACAGGCTGTTCGGTTGCAACCTCTTCTACCTTTTCAGAGGCGCTCTCCAACTGTTCCGGATCATGGGTGGCATATTTTGTTGTCCACTCATCATGCACATATTTTGTCGGCCATGAGAAATTAATCACTTTATCCTTAGCCTTGGTCAACCTTTTCCAAGAGTTTCTCATTTTGTTGACTTCTGAATTGAGAAAACCATAATGTGACTTAATTTTCTCTATCTCTTGTATTGTCAAAACAAAGAAAGAAGCATAATTTAGATCAATAATTCCCTCAATTCTTGCTGACAGCTTGGCTTCTACCTCTTTAAGCCACATTTGTTTGTCCTTCAGTTGATCTGGGCTAGTAAAAACTCCTGGGAGCAACTCAAAAACTTGATCAGCATATTCCTTTTTGCACAAATTAACTTTCCTATCAACATTATCCACCCCTGCTGCTAATTGTACTAAATCTTTAGTGATGTCAGAAGTGGATCTAATGATAGGATTGGCCCTTGCTTCATCACAAGATACACACATAAACTCTAAATCTTGCTCCCTAGGCCTCCATTTGTCAAAAATAGGTGTCAAAATGGCCTTGTCTCCCCTGAGCTCATTCCATATATCCAAAATTTTACCTACATTGTTGTAGAGCAATGACGCATTCATTGTATCTACAAAACTGGAAATTGTAGCCCTTACTCTCTCCTCATACTTGTTTGCATATAAGGCCTGAGCCTATTTTAAGTTTTCTAATTCTTGAGGAGTAATCTCGACCATTTGAGAGTTGGAAGGTCCTGGAGATGGTGGAAATTCAATGATAGGGCTAGTAGGTGGAGGTCTTGCAGGAGAAGAGGAAATCATTAGTGTTGAAGACTCACCTTGATGGTATTGTCCAGTCAACTGCCTCTGCAGCTTAGCAATGATGATATCCTTGCCTCTTACCTCCTCCTTAACACTATTATAGGCCTTCAAAATTGTCTCCAACTTGACTTGGAGGATCTCTTTTTCTTTGGCTTCCTTTTCTGCTACTGCAACACTAAATTTTGCAGTCTTTAGCACAGTGCTAGTAGCTTCCACTACCCCTATATTTTGTACTCTTTTCACCATCATTCCACCGAGGTAACTTGACCTTGGGGTATCTTTGCTTTTCTTACTCTCATTTCTTTTGAGAGACCACATGACAAGTGCAACATTATCCTTACTGAAAGTAATTCCCTCCATGGGTTTAGTCTCCTTCCTCACTACGTCTAGTACCAGGGCATCTGCTATATCCCACTCGGGTAAAATAAGCACTCCATCTTGTGCCACCATATCTCTCCCTTGCTCAGGGGTGATGGTCTTGAATTCTTCCATCATCTCTTGCTTTATTTCCTCTTCTACTAGGGCTGGATCTTTATTGGGCTGCTTAGCTTTTCTCTTTTCACATCTAGCATTATATTTATCTATGTTATGCTTCCATATAAACTGCATAAATGCTTCTGATGTGACAAAATTGTTGTCAGCCAAGAAGGCATTACTTGCCTGCTTTATCTTTGGATCCCACTCCTAGCCTTTGAGTTTAGTGGTGGTAATGTCCATTTCAGCAGCAAGGGGTTCTTCTGGCATCCCTTCCTCCACTTCATCATAAGTGTAGGCAATTTCCCCTAGACTGCCTAATTGTAGGAGTTGCTCAGCTGCTGCTTGCTCATCTCCTATGTGGATAGGAGATTGGGATGGAGAATGCAAAGGTGCATCTGATTGTACTTCTTTCCCTACCCTTTTCTTCTTTGGGTTCTCTTAGATATCAATGATATCTTGTATCTTCATCTTTCCTTTAGAGGTAGAGGGCTCCCCTATTGTAGGCATGAGCACACTATAACTAGACTTCTTGTGCAGTGTATAATCACCAGGAGGCATTTCTTTCCTGGAAGTTGGCCTACTTAAGATCACTCTTATCTTTTCAGGGTTGCCTTTAATCACAGCTTCCCTCTTCTCCTTCAGGGTCTACATCACATCCTCAAAGAAAATAATTAAAAACTTTATTTTCTCCTCCAGAGGGAAGAAACTAGACAATGGGTCATAGCTGGCATCAAACTGATGCACAAAATCCAAGGATTTTTTATAAGCCACCCATTTCTCTTTCCTCAGCTCCTGCTCATCTAGATCAAACTCATTTCTGATGAGGTCTTCAGGAAACTGAAATTGATGGGGCCTACCTCTGCATGTTGCTTTCTTTCTAAACATGTTGTTGAAGAAGTCTTCTGGATCAGCACACCTGGACACTGCAGTAGACAAATGATAAGGCTTGAAAAAATCCTCAAAGAAATTCCAACCTCCCTTTGTTATTACAAATTAGTGGGCTATGGTAGTTGTAGGGAAAATAGTCCCTTTACCCCTACCTGTCAGCTCTGCCTCTTGTACACCACCAATTTGTCTAAGGATCTCTGCAATTCCCACTTTGAGAGGAACCTGATAAGGTAACAAGAATGGGGTGCCTCTAAAACCAAACACTCTGAAGACTGTTGAGACTGGATACAAATAAATATCACCCCAATTGTGAACAATCTTTATGTTCTTTGCAAATTCTTTTGGTCTTATGAATTCCAAAAGAACCTTGGGGATTCTTGGGTTCTTCGAGTAGAGGAGAGTCCTGATCTTGGATGCAAAGTATTTGTCAAACTTAAAGAAACTGGCATCCTCTCTATCCCATGACAACACAGTACTCCATAGTTGTACTGGCATCTTTTCTCCTTCTTTCTCCTTGATAAAGTCCAATCCACTGGCAAAGTAATCACCACCTTTGAAAAGAAATAGATGCATCAGGAGTGAGTACCATCTGAAAGGCCTATCCACCTTTCCATTCTTTATTCCTGTTAACCCTCCATGGATAGCATCAGCAATGAAAGAAGTATAATCAAATGTAATTGCAAGAGAAGGATTCAAAATCTGAGCAATCATTAACAGGTAGTGATTTGGCATATTTGTTTCAGCATCTTCTCCCAAAATTTGGCAAAGTGCCCAATACATTCCCTTAGCCCTAAGGGTGAACATACTCAATGAAACGGGCTCTTTTGTGTTGGGTCCTACAACTGTCAACCCACCTATCTTCACAAAAAACTCCTTGAGAGGCCCATTCCTGAGATGACTCCTCTATGCACTATAAATTTGAGCTAACGATTTGAAATTTATGGGTTCTAAAAAATTGGTAAACTCATTAAGCCCAAAAGCATTTCTGAATTCTTCAGCATTAATCTCAATAAGGGTTTTTCCATTTATGTCTCGAATGCTTCTTGTGACTGGATCATAGTTGAGTGCTATTTGGGTCAACAAATCTATGTCCATAAATACCCCTGGGACTACCAACTTCCCAACATCTAATTCCCAAATACTGTTTTGCGAGGCTGGAGAATTTCTCATTCCAAATCCAACCTTAAATAACCCCAGCCCAGACAATCCAACTTGTGGGTCTCTCAACCAGTTACCCTTGTCATACAGTCCTTCTCCTATTTTCAAACAGGGAGCTCTAGGCACTAATGCTTTTGCCTTCGATGCCGGATTAGTTGACAACGTCAATTGTTCAAGAAAATCATCACAAATACTTCTTTCTGAATAATTGACTTTGCTAGAAAATTCTCTTTTAGGTGCCATTTGAAAAAATGTAAGAAATGAATACCACCCCTAAATAATTCTATGATGAATCAATATCTTATCTGAAACACACCACATAGAAATTTACTACACAAGAGTATGAGAAAACCTGTTCTTAACTTGAAGGAATTTGCTCTGCAATTGAATTGACTTGCTCTGTATCTAAAGAAGATAGCTCTGTATCCGTTCCTCTGCAATAATTTTTTTTAAAGGATATCTTCATCCGGTTGATAGGAAAATCATATATTGTACCCAGGGTCTTAACTACAACATTGATTCTGCATGCTTCGGCTGTCCCTTCAAAATTGAATTCATAGGAGAATTCATGTTTTTCGCACCAACGGGTCACAAAGTTCTTGCAAGTCTTTCTTTTCACTCTTTCGCAACTTCGCGAAGCCTAACTATCGGGCAACTTGGTCTTGTGAAATAGCGCCGACCGTCCGATCAAAAGAAACCTGATCGACCGTTACACCGACTAACAGCCTTGGCTCCGCACTGGGTCCCACTTCTCTATTGGCTACGTGCTACCACGTGGCACTCAACCACTGGCCTTGAAATACTTTTCACATTAAACTCAACATCGGCCGCGTGTCTTCCTTTTTATACCGCCGGTTCCACCTTGACGGGCCCACGACTTCTTCTAAGACCACGTGTCTCTGAACATGTTACCATCTATCATGACACATGGACGGTCCTCATTCACTTTCGCTATTTCGCAAGGTATAAAGCACGAGCATCTTACCCTTGCGAAATAGCACGGGCCGTCAGATAATTTTTTAGTTGATCGGCTTTTAACCATCTGAATAGGCTCCGGGAGGGGTGGGACCTCTGACTCACTTTGAACACCTGGCATCCAGTCACCTTTAGAGCTAACATGTCGCCTTTTCATTTACCAAGAGAAAGCACTGGGCTCCAATTAATTCTTGACACCTGTATCCGCCAGGTCATCTCCTAACTTGCTACCTAACTCACCTCTGGGGCCCGCCTTTTAACCTTTAGTCCCGACCTGCTAACTATTGTGACTTATGCTGCGTGTCGCCATTTTACTTGCTCTCATAAACCATCTAGACCGCTTAGGTGGCATGCCATGTCATTTTCGCAACTTTAAACTACGCGCAACTTCGCCTAGCAAAATAGCAAAAGCCGTAGATCCATCCGCGAGATGCACACTAGTTACTGGGCCCGCCAACTTTAGGAGGAATACACATAAGGCATAATTTTTTTGCAATTAATTAACATGACCGCCTAGGCAAAAACAAGGGGGGAAACTTCCTACGATCCCATGACCCATTACTTAAGTGGATAAAGTAATGAAAGAATAGAAACCAAAGGGTTTTAAATAGACATTATGCGATTTAAAATCAAAAACCCTAAACCCTCAAGACCCTACACAGAGCTGAAGCAATTGAAAATGCACCTTACTCAAAATTTCAAAAAACCATAGCCAATTATGGGAAAAAAAAAACCCATTTGTAATTAGTGATAACACAACCAAGCATCTTTCAAAACAACCAAAAGATCAAAAACAAAAAAAAGAAAAGAATCAAACTTTATGACCATTCTTCACATCTTGCGAAAGAAGAATCGTCATCAAAACATCAACTTGAAAAGAAGACCATTGAGCTCAAAGGCTTTGATCAAAAGGAGGAAATTATTCTATCTAAATAGACAAATCTTTGTCTCCCATAGAGTTTTTCTACATCACATGCGTCTCTACCTTCAAGGCAAAACAAACGAATTTGATTCAAAGTCATTGAACCGTAGAGATTTTATGCAATATAGAGCTTTGAGTTATCACAAAAACCAAGGAGGCAAGATTAATCCCAACTTCTTCCCAAACATTTGTATCACATATAACATAGCTCGAGAAATGCCACCAACATCTGAAAGGGAAGAGATAGAATTCATTCCATTCGTGACACAAAGCTTTTATTGAAGTTAAAACATTTCATCCATTATCTCACTCATACATCATCACTTCATTATCAATCTGTTCCAACTCTCAAAACATTAAGAGGTTCTTGTCCCAAGTTCTCTTTTTAGATATTGCTTGAATCAAACACATCACATCACTTTTTAGATTGTTTCTACATCTAGGATAAGCTCATCCTAAGAGACACATCTACATAGGTTAAAACTAGTTCATGAGTGAATCCTCTCATTACTAGGTAGTTAAATCTGTAACACATCTCAGATTTCTCTACACCTTATCACATCAAACCTTATCAAAAATGAACAAGCAATTCAAAGAAGGAATTTCAGTTACATCTACCTTAAAAGTGCTAGAGATCCACATGCAACACAATTCACCAACCATCAATCTTTCATTTCATCAACAACTCATCATCATTTTCACTCAACTTCAACAAAAACTTGTAAACAAAATGGCTCACACCCAATCACACTCAAGGCAATGAGAAGCAAAAATTGAAGAAGAAGAGGAAGAAAATCTCAATGAATTCCAAGAAGCACTTGGAGGAAATGCGAATGATGGAAACCCAAGTACTCCCACTCTTGTAACAATAGAAAGGGCCCAGCATAACCCTCTCTTTAACAGACTTTTTGATGAAATGCTCAGGAGCAATGCGGATGCTCACTTTTTAAAGCTCGCTCAAGAAGGAGCAATACTCCCCTCTGACTTTGATCTTGCCCAATTAAGACAAGCATCGGAATGACAAAGTCACCATGAAGAGGAAAGAGGTAGAGATCCCATCAGATATAACATTCCTCGAGGTAACCCACCACCTCCTCCTCCAAATGAAACGGAGATGTTGCGGCAACAAGTCGAGAATCTCACCCAACAACTTCATAGTGGTGTCAAGACTAACCAATTCTCACTCAATGACATCTGTCCCTATCCTTTTGATAGGAATCTTTATATGCCACCCTTTCCATGAGGATTCGAAACACCCAAATTCAAAAAATAGAGGAAAGGGAGATCCTCGTGATCATGTCAGAGAATTTCATTCCACTTGCCTCGAAGTGGCATATGAAGACACATACCTAATGTGCCTTTTTCCCCAAAGCTTGGGAGGAACAACCACATCATGGTTTTCCTGACTACTAGGTGGCATTAGAACATTTGAGGAACTCATCCAGAAGTTCCTAGCACATTACTCTCATAACATTGAACGCGACATCACCATGGCTGATCTGTGCAACACTAAACAAAAACTAGGTGAACTATTCTCAATATTCCTGCAACAATGGCGTCAAATGTCTAGCAGATGTTCTCTTTAGTTACCTGAATGAGAACTAGTGGAAATATTCATTTCCAACTTAAACGAAGAAATGGAATTTCACCTGGATGTCAATGACACAGACTCTTTTAATGACATGATCACCAAGGGTTTGAAATGTGAGCGGGCCCTCATCAAGAAAGGACTTATCAAAATCTATAATGAACCAAATGATAGTCATTGCCCATGCTTCAATTGTGATAAACCAAGCTTCTGGAACAAAAACAAGAATATCGTCAACGATGGGGTTGTGGATGCCAGGACTATCAAAAGTGCACAACCTGTGGTTTGGTTTGTAGGACAGAATCCTCCACTTCAGAATAACACAAATGTTCCTTCAAATCCAAGTTGCATCACATCTCACGACGAACCTAGACCTCATCAGCAAAAACAAAAATGAACATACACTCCCTTAGGGGAACCCATTGAAATAGTATTGTGACAACTCATTTCTCAAAATTTGATCACTCTACCTAAAACATCAAACTATGAGCCTCAGGTCAAACCTGCATGGTCGAGAGATACTGAACACTGTGATTACCACCAAGGAAGAGGACACAAGACTAGTAATTATCACAGATTGAAAGATCTTATTCAGGATCTCATTGACCGAGGAGAAATTGAAATAGAAGGACATGACCCAAAAACAACAAACAATGATCATCTGATGTTCAAAAATCCACTTCCATCACAAGATCAAAGGGGTCCTTCCACTTCCAAGAGAGGCACTGATACCACGGATTATACGCAGGCTGCATATAATTACACTATAAATCACCTGTATGATGCCAGTGAACAAATGGCAACTATAACCATCAAGAATCCCAATTCCAATTGCAATGTTGTTACACGTCACGGCAAGGTTACCATAAAGGCAGCTCCACAAGGCACCACCTCCCTACCAAAGCAGTACAATCTTGTGGAACAATTAGATAAAACGCCCACACTTATATCCATTTTAGAGCTATTGCGCCTATCGCCATCTCATAAAACAATCTTGGATCAAGCTCTCCAAGAGGTGTCAGTCCCTGCAAACCTGAATATAAACCAATTTCAAGCCATGGTTGGAAGTCTAAAGTCATCACCTTTTCTCACTTTTTCCGAAAGTGACAACTTGTCCTTCCAGCAACCTCATAATGCTTCGCTACACATTGAAGGCTTTATCAACCAACATAGGATCGAGGGAGTCTTGATCGATAATGGAGCAGGCCTGAATATTTGTACACTACAGTTGGTCACAGCATTGGGATATGCAATAGAATTAGTGGATCCTCGCAAGAAGATTGCAATCAAAGCCTATGATGATGCAGAACGCTCCTCCAAAGGAGTTGTGGTACTACCAATCCGAGTGGGCCCTGTGGTAAAGCACATCATCTATCAGGTTTTGGACCTTCCTCTGCCATACAATCTATTGTTAGGAAGACATTGGATACATGTCATGCAAGTCATTCTATCTACCTACCATCAATGTATCAAGTTCCCACATTATTGTGTAGAGATCACAATCCTGGGCGATACAAATCCCTTTGCATATTGTCATTATATCAGCCATCAACCAAAGATTACCATTACTAATAATAGAGAAGCCATTTCCTCCACATCATATATAAGTCTCGCCTCTCTTGCTAGTTCGAACACCACTATACCCAAGCAAGAAAATCTTAAAATGAAAATAGCAGAGGAAGGTCCTAGGGAATACAATTTGAGTCAACTCTTTTGTGTGGGACAAATGCCCACTTCTCCTAGAACACATGGTAAACCACAACAGTTATGCCAACAACCACTGATCATGCTAGCATGTGCTTTGATGCCTTTCATCCTTGGAAAGAGTCAAGAAGAAGAAACCCAAGATGAGGACTTAGTGGAATGGATCTATAAAGATCCTATCACCACTGATATGCCGCAAGCTACACTTCCCACGAATCAATATGGCAAAGGCCTCCTCATTATGCAAAGAATGGGTTATGATGGTCAGAGTGCTTTAGGATCTTGCAAACAAGGAAGACATGAGCCATTTCTACCAGAATTAAAGCCCAAAGATAATACAGGCCTAGGCTTTGAAAGGGCGATCTTTCCTAAGCTCAGATTCAAAGGAAAACCCAGCAAACCACTATATCATCCTATTGCAAAGAGGACCTTTCATTATCAAAGCAGCATCAAACACCATTGCAACTACCCCAGCGAGGCTTGAAATCCCAACACAACCATCTACAATGCCAATCATCTCACCAAACAAACCAGTAATCCCATCAGCAACAACAATAACATCAATAGCACCATTACCAGTAGCAACTGTGTCAGAACCCACAGTAGCATCTACAACACCAACAGTTCCAGTAGAAGCAACTGAGTCAACAATACCAACACTCCTCGTATCAGATTCATTGATCCCCATCATCCTTCCTGCAGCACCGATCATTTCATCTACAAAGGTACATCAATTGATCACACCTGCAGTATTTAACACAAAGGACATCCCAGTATGGTATAGTAATCAGATGCTAGAAAGTGATTCAGAGACTGACTCACATGAATGGGAATTTGATTCCATACAGCTTAATACTTCAGATGAGGAAGACACATCACTACCTCCACCACGCAAAGACATCCCTATTTATAGAGAAGCACAGATAAAGACTTCTTGGGTTCCTAAGTTGGAAACATCTTCCATAGAACCTATGTCTCATCCAATGCCTGATTCTGATAGGGAGAGTACCTTCAATGACCTTCACCACACTATCTTAACCCTCACTAATGCATCTAATGAACTTAACCTAATCGATGAAGTAATGCCCATTATCCATCCTGAACTCATCGAATGGAACCAACCGAATCCCCCATGTCTTGACCTCTTCCAAAATGATGAGGCCATCATTGACTTTTTGGAATTAAGGGATAACCTACCAAGTGGGGATCACAAATTTGCATTCGCCATAGAACTAAATAGCGCAGCATACTTCGAAGTAGATGCCAAACCTTTCAACTGCAAAAATATAACAGTAAATCATAGATCTTCCAGTGAAAACCACACCATGGCACTGTTTGATTCAACAAAAGTAAAAAGAAAGAGCGTATCCAAGGGTGAAAACCTCTCTGAGGTGCCTGAGGATGAAGGGTTTGACATTCTCCCTGCTAGTACACAACAGGAACGATCAACAATTCTCATCGAGATAACCAAAGAATACAATGTGGGAACTCCTGAAAATCCCCACCTCATACATCTGGCATCTCTTCTCACTCCAAAGGAACAACCTAACTTTATAGAGTTCTTTCAAAAGCATCAGATCAACTTTGCATGGTCATATGCAGACATGCTTGGGCTTGATCTTGATTTAGTCATGCATCACCTCACCATAGCAGAAGGAGCCAAACCTGTCAAGCAGAAGCTTCGTAAGATGCATCCTCAGATTGCAGTGCTAGTCAAAACAGAACTCAAGAAACTCCTAGATGTTGGTTTCATTAGACCAATTGATTATGCAGATTGGATCTCCAACATTGTGCCTGTCTCCAAACCAAAAGGGGGCATCCGCATTTGTACCGACTTTAGAGATCTGAATAAGGCATTTCCTAAAGATGACTTCCCCCTACCAAATATCAACATCATAGTGGACCTAACAGCAGGACATGCCATGCTTTCACTCATGGATGGCTTTTCAGGATATAATCAAATAAAGATCGCACCAGAGGACCAACATAAGACAGCCTTCACATGTCCATGGGGCACATATTGCTGGAATATAATGCCTTTCAGCCTCAAGATTGCAGGAGCAACCTATCAATGAGCAATGACCACCATCTTCCATGGCATGATGCATACTATGATGGAATATTATGTTGATGACTTACTAACAAAATCACTCACTAGAGAAGGTCATCTCGACATATTAGATAAAATATTTGATAGATTGGAACAATATCATGTTCGACTCAACCCAAAGAAATGTGTCTTTGGAGTAACCTCCGAGAAGCTTCTAGGATACATTGTCTCAAGCAAAGGTATTGAGGTCGACCCAGCAAAGGTAAAAGCAATCATGGAAATGCCACCACCAAAGAACATCAGTCGGCTAAGGAGATTACAAGGATGGCTACAATCCATCCGAAGATTCATTGCACAACTGGCAGATAAGTGTCATCCTTTTACACACCTGTTACACAAGAACATCTGCTTTAAGTGGGATGCTAGATGCCAGCAAGCATTCCAGATATTTAAAGACTATCTCATGAATACACCATTGTTGATCCCACCAGATCCAAGTAGACCGTTATTACTCTATATCTCAGCAACAAGTATAGCATTGGGTGTACTACTGGCACAGCATAATGCCGAATGGAAAGAATGTGTTGTTTACTACATCTCTCAAACACTGGTTGGCTATGAACTCAATTACACACCTATTGAGCGAGCTTGCCTAGCAATAATCTTGGCAACCACTAAACCGAGGCACTATCTATTAACACGCAAGGTACAACTCATTGCAAAGATTGATCCACTAAAGTATTTACTCAGCAAAGCAGCATTGACAGGCTGCTTGGCCAAATGGGTGATGATTCTAAGTGAATTTGATATCAAGTATGTAGACCGTAAAGCTATCAAAGGTCAAGTTATTATAGATCAGTTGGCCAATGCACCACTCATAGGTGATCATCCTCTCATTTCCAATTTTCCAGATGAAGAGATATTCATGTTCACAACAGCACAACCATGGAAACTATACTTTGATGGTTCATACACTAGGCATGGCTCGGGGGCAGGCATTCTGTTTATCACACCTCAAGGTGACAGCATCTTGAAGTCTTATAGGCTCACATTTCCATGCACTAACAACATAGCAGAGTATGAGGCCTTGATCACAGGACTCAGGCTAGCCATACAATGGAAATTACAAAAAGTACAAGTATATGGTGACTCACAACTGGTCATTCGACAAGCAACAGATGAATATCAAACCAAGGATGATAAACTCATGCCATATAAGCAAATGGTGGACAATCTAAAGGCATCGTTTACTACAATTACCTTTGAGCAGATACCAAGAGATCAAAATTGAGTTGTTGACGCTATGGCTACCATCGCATCTCTCCTAGATCTTCCATAGAACTCAACACGCTATGAGATCTTGGTAGAACAACTTTGGATCCCCGCTTATGATATCCCTGAATCCGAGATGATATGTCGCCTTGTCGGTTCTAAATCCCCATGGTATGGTGAGTTCTACACCTATGTCCATGATCACACCCTTCCTCCCAACCAATCGAATAACCAACGTAAAACCTTCATTCGCCAAACTGCTTGATATACCATTATTGCCGAAACCCTATACCGACGCAGTCTTGATGGTACTCTCCTTCGATGTCTAGAACAAGATGAGATAACAAAGGCCTTGGAAAAAGTACATGAAGGAATTTGCGGAACCCATGCAAGTGGTCTGTCACTAGCCAAGAAACTCCTGCGCACTAGATACTATTGGCCATCTATGGAAAAAGACTCATATTACTTTGTCAGAAAGTGCAAGAAATGCCAAGTTCATGGCGACCTGATACATGCACCAGCACAAGAATTGCAACCCATCACAACACCATGGCCTTTTTGTCAATGGGGTCTTGACCTTGTGGGTAAAATCCATCCACCTTCATCCAATGGCCATAAATTCATTATTACCACCACCGAATACTTCACAAAGTGGATCGAAGTTGTTCCACTTACCCAAGTCACTGACAAGCAGATCGCCTCATTCATCCTCAATTACATCATCTGCTGGTATGGTGTACCCATGTCCATCATCACAGATAACGGTCTTCCTTTCAAAAATCAAGATGTCCGTGAACTTTGTGAGAAATTTCACATCCAACGCCATTTTTCCACTCCCTATTACCCATAAGGCAATGGTCAGGCCGAAGCATCGAATAAAAACATATTGAGGATCCTAAAGAAGACAGTCAATGATGCTAGCCGTGATTGGCACATTCAATTGAATCCAGCACTATGGGCATATCAAACTCGCATTCAAACCCCTACAGGTGCAACTCCCTACTCATTGGTCTATGGTGCCGAAGCTATTTTACCTACTGAGGTAGAGATCCCATCACTACGGGTTTCCTTGTACAATCTCACTGATGATGAAGCATACAAAGTATCCCATCTTCAGGACTTAGAACTACTTGATGAGAAGCGACAAGCTGCATACAACCACCTCAAAGCCTATCAACAACGCATGAGCCGAAGCTACAATCATCGAGTTAAACCTCGTACATTCGAGGTGGGTGATCTTGCTCTTCAAGAAAATCCTCATAAACAACCAAACAGAGAATGTCAAGGAAAGTTTGAATCAAATTGGTTGGGCCCGTATGTTGTCACTACTGTATTTGGGTCCAGGGCATATCAATTGGCTACTTCTGAAGGAGAACCACTAGCAGATCCAATCAACAACATGCACCTCAAACGGTTTTACACATAAGCTGCATAGAGCATCAGGATCCCATATATACTGGCAAAAATACCAAAAACATCCAGATAAATGACCTAAAGAAAATACAAAAACATCAAAAAAAAGTAAAGAAAAATCATGCATCCAAATGGTGAACAACCACTCCAGTGGCACCTTGGTTAAGTGCGATGGTGAAAACCTGGCAAACAGGTGCCACTCGTAAAGGCTATGGCTCCATTGTCTTTCAGACTTGTTGCGATCACATCTACTTCATACATACATCCATCCATCCATCAACCATGGCTTGTTATAAATCTACAAATCCAAGAAAGTACTGCATGCATCCTGCATCCCGCTTTTTTATAGTCATGCCTAAACTAGGGGCAATTGCCTTAACCTATTGATGGAGGTGGATTCTACATTGTCTTATGATTCATTCAAAGTTATTCATTCAAAACTATCTCACAAAATCCAAAAACATTCAAAACAATTCAAAATCCAAAAACATTCAAAACAATTCAAAAAATTTAAAAAAAAAAAAAACATCAAAAATCACACAAAAACATGGCAACACATTGTACATACTCATCCAAGAAGATGCCAAACCAACATTGAAAAATCCTCGCACGATGATCACTTCTCAAATTGACCAAAACAGTCGACATCAACAATCAAACTGTCTTTAACAAGGATGCATCCTTCCTTACCAAAACAAAGACAAAATGACATTTTCTTTGACAAGAAAATTGTGTTAAGCTATCAAATACTTGGTGGATTTGTGAATTAATTTATTCATTTATATGTATCAGGTTCTTACCACATTGTTTGTGTGTCATCCGCGCATTATTTCGATGAAGTTCTGGGGCATGTACTAATGGTGTCTATGTGGGAATTTCACTAAGCTAAGTAATCATAGGCAAAAATACAGTCATAGATCACTATGGCTTGCTGACTATAGCATATACCTCAACCATATGAGCATGAACCATTACCAAGGATCCATATTCTTTATTCTTTATGTATATATTGTTTGTTTGGATGAACAATGCTCCTTCTTTGGTTCCTCTTCATCCAATTTGTATAAAGGTTTTATCTCTTATTACGGTATGCACTTGTCTTAGGATATGATCAACCTAAGATCAAGGAGGATGATCCAAGTCATGCATGAACAATGATGATCCTTGTCTATTCCACAAGCAATACTCTGGTTGACTTGACCCTTATATCAAGTTGTTTGTATTAACTTGCTATATAAAATCCATGTAAGAAATACTCAGGTCATCTTGAATCATTATGTCAAGATGCTTGTATTCTCTTCCAACATTTTAAAGCTCAATGATGAAAATAGAGCACTATGGATCGTCATTTCATCTCATCTGTTTATATATTTCATTCTGTTGCATATCACCCATCCATTCACTCATTCATATATATGATTTATATGCAAATGTGAGCAAGGTTCATATGAACAGTTATGTGAACATTAAGCTGGTCTTGGATACAATCACGATCGAGTACTCTGATACATCATCAATGCATCATGCAAAGTCTCAAAAACCTTGCCTTCCTCAGGATCATATCATCATTACATTTAGTTGCATTTTGCATTAAGTACATTCATGACATTTTAATTAAATTGGATATAGTTCATTTAGTTTATTGACATTAGTCTTCATTAATCATTTGCATCATTGCATAATCATAAATAATTAGATTCATTCATAGGATCAAATTGTCCTTGATTGTATTAAACCATTTACTATGCATTCATTTAGTGTCAGTTATCCATTATCATTTCATTATCCTTTATCATTTATTGTTGCATACATTCATTTATCTATTCATTAGTTAAAAGGTGCATTCATTCATCCATTATTAAGTATCTTATTATGCTCATTTTAGGATTCATTTACATTGCATTCATTATCCTCTTTTTAATTGCATTAAGGTGCAGTTATTAAACCATAAATTGTAGTATCATCACATTATCATTTTTACTTAATCATATTTAAGCATTTAAAAATCATAAAACCATTTGTTTCCAAAAACATTGGTTCATATCATTTTATATGTCCATTATACATATGCATTCATCTAGACATCATCATATAAACATTTGTACTTTACATTTTGTTTATCCATATTACATTCATTTAAAAACATCTAGATGCATAATCATACATAACATCATTTATTCAAACATTGCATTAACATCATTGCATATCATTATCTCATCATTATATCAAAATAGGAAACACCAAAATCCGGTTCATCAATCATCATTATGCATACATCCTCATCATGACATTACATACATAAAAACAATGCATCAAACAAATCATGCATATATAAACCTGCATTCATATGTTAGTATCCAACATCATAAATCATCATAAAAACATGCATATAAGAATCATCTCATCAATGCATACATATCCATCTAAGCAATAAACTCATACAATCACCATCCTGCACAAATGCATATCATCAAAATATGGGATCTCCTCATATATATATATATATATATATATATATATATATATATATATATATATATATATATATATATATATATATATATATCATCTCATGTATCAGAGTACAATGAAGTCCACAATATCGGCTACCACGAGGCATCCAAGATACAGTCCAAAAATAAACAATGATGAAATACATATATGCAAAAAATGCT
This sequence comes from Cryptomeria japonica, assembly GCF_030272615.1. Lineage (NCBI taxonomy): Eukaryota > Viridiplantae > Streptophyta > Pinopsida > Cupressales > Cupressaceae > Cryptomeria > Cryptomeria japonica. The sequence goes on along the minus strand of NC_081405.1, from coordinate 156,165,027 downwards.
CTCTCAGATGCCACTCTGACCAGAAGCTGCACCACCATAGCCACCTGATCTCCCATTGGTCCCTGCACCATCCGATCTATCTCTCCATGGAGGCCCCATCAAACCCCCACTCACTCCTACATCCCTTGATCTATCCCTCCGTAGAGGACCCATCACACCCCCACTGCTCTGCACCCTTTGTGATCGCTCTGATCTAGCCTGCCACATCTACGAATAGCTCAATGTTCGTTGACTAGATGGTACCACCTGCTCATATAAGCCCCGCCAGTAAACCACCTCCTCACATGCTCTCTGTATCTCCCTCACCAATGCCTCCATAGATGGCCCTTGTCCCTGTGTTCCCTCCAAAACCCTCACTCTCTCCTGCAACTGAATCACCCTCTCCATGGCCTGATCTCTCTCCTGCAGCACTATAGTCAGCTCTGACTCCCGTGCAAATAGCTACACATCTCTAGCTACAACCTCCACCTCCAAATCCTCTACACGGGTCTGCAAATGTACTATCATATGATCCCTAAGATCTCCAGTGGCTCCCTCCCCTGTATCCATAGCGGCCTCACCTGTATCACCCTCTTCAGTGGCTCTCTCCCCTCTATCCATTGGGATCTCCCTCTCCATACCTCTACCACCTAATCTAACTCCTCCCTGCATCAAGGGTCCCTATGATATCCATAGTGGCAATCCACCTCTCCCTCTCCGCTGGCCCCAAAAGCCTAAACCACCACCACCACCACCTCCACCTCCTCCATCACCTCCTCCACCACCTCCACCATCCCCCCCTCCTCCTCCATCATCTCCTCCCCCATCTCCACCCTCTCCTCTACCTCATCTAGCTACCATTGGTCCTTGACCTCCTGCCCTCCTCCATCTCCATCCCCTCTCATCCTCAAAATCAGGCACTGGCTCTGCTGGATCAGATATCCGTAGAATCGGATGCACCGCCAGGTACTGCGTGTACTCATCTGATACCCCTATATCCACGACCCTCGGTCGTATGTCCCAAGGTCTCACCTGTAGCATCCGAAACTCCGTAAGTGCCTAGTCATATGGTAGCACTGGCCCCCATGCATATCTCTCTTGTATCACCCAAGCATACTCCCCTGATCCACTCGGTAACCCCTGTCGCCACCCAAACTATCTCAGGATTCTCCCAGGCACCTGTCTCTCTACATGGTACGAGGTCCTCCCAATGAGGAATCGGGTCATGAACATATAGGGCAGTGCCTCCACATCATCATCCCAAGGCTTGCACTCCAGGTAAGGTCTCCATATAACTGTATCAAGATCATCTAATGCCCGCTGCCACCACTCTAACTTCCCTAGGTGGGGCTGACTCATCATATCATTATACATAAACATATATGGCTGATCCACTGCTTGGAACCAGAGACTCACTGGTCAAGTCACTGGTAGGTGCTCCCATGCCCAAATATGTAGCAGCGTCACTCCCACTACTAAGGAACCCCTCCCATGGTATACCACCTCATGCAGCTCCTGATAAAGGTGCGCCAGCATGCACGGCCCCCAAGAAAATCGGGTCCCCTCGGTAATCATCATCTTGATCACCTACCCCCAACTAATGTCCAGACCATGTCATCGCCTATCAGGACACAGTAGTCCTCCCACAATGCTAGACACGACTGCCAGTAAAGGCTCATATAAACCAGCGATCTCCTCCCAAGCAATGGAGCCATCATCACTGAAAACATCCTCATCGAAGAATCTCTGAATTGCTAGAGTCCCCCATGATCTGTCATATGTGACCAACTCCCCCCGAATTAGAATACGCAGGATGCGCCACACATCCTCCAGGGTCACTGTCATCTCCCCCTGTGCAAGATGAAAAGTGCACGTCTCATTGTGCCAATGCTCTGCTAATGCAGTAATCAATCCATGATTCATCTGAATCATGGGCATGTGCATCACATCATATAACCTAGTCGCGGCTATACAATCGATCTTGGCCTTTATCAGCCGATCCCACAACCCCTGTGTCACCGGATATCTCTTGCGTAACTGCAACACATGTAGATCCTCCTGCACATGGGTATCAATCAATCAACATCAGTTGTTTTGCTTCAAACTTTCTTAAGTTTAAACCTAGATTATCCATAGATACTTTGATCAAGTATCTTTGGGTCTCAACAGGTAAGCAATCATGGCAACCTAGACTTCAACAGGCATTTATCTTACAAATGACCTAAGTCTCATCAAGCTGCTATGGTTCAAAACAACCCCCACTTCGCCTCCCTATCCATCCATCTTTGGCATCAGTAGATTATCACACAAACTGGGGCATCCCTTTTCTTGCAAACAAAAGCGCTATTTTGCACACAAAATTGCTACTTACCTACAATAGCGCTGAACTCCTAACAAAAGCGCTCAATCAGCTATCCAATAGCGCTCAAACTACAAAAGCACTAGAACAACAACACAATAGCACTGATTCATGACAAAAGCGCTCAATTAGGCACTCAATAGTGCTTATCCATCAAAAGTGCCTAAACTAGCCTACAATAGCGCTACAATTTTCAAAAGCGCTCAAACAGCACCTCAATAGCGCCATTGCGGCATAATAGTGCTAGTTAATTGGACAATAGTGCCAAAACGTAGTTTTAGCGCTATTGTTCTGACTCAACTTGGACTCAGCAAAAAACATGACAAAAATTAGGGAATGGATTAGGCTAATTAGGAAGGGTTTAGAAGAATCTAGAAGGGGGTTAGGTTTGCAAGTGGATTTGGTGGGTGAGGGAAAATAGAATTTTATTAAAATAAAAATTTATTTATTTCAATAAATGTGTGCAAGTTGCATTTGTAGGAAAATGCAAGTGGGGGGGTAAATGATTTAAATAATTGTTAATTTATTTAAAAGAGGAAAAGTTGAAAAGCATTTAATGCTTTGTGTGTTCAACAATTTAACCTCCAAAGTCTTCCAAACCACTTATGGTTCTTACATGACCATTAATGGCTCTTACATAGCCATTTATGGTTAATTCAACTTGTCTCCTCAAGCATTTATTTCTTTGACCATGTTTATCCCTTTTGCCTTTGCACAAGATTTTATCCATTGGATAAAAGTTTTATTCTTTGAATAAAGAGTTTATTCATTCAACTAACCTTGACCTTAACTCCCAAGGTCATGTTAAGCATTTAATACTTATTCCCTCTCCTCTCAACCTATCTCACATGGACACTTGTCATCTTGGGATTGGGTTGAAAGCCCTCACATGGATTGAAAATCATTCAATCCTGACCCTTGTTGAGATTACTCAATCTCAACCATCCATTGCTCCATTTTTCCTATAAATAGAGCCCATTTCTTCATAAACCAGATCCTGAAAACTTGTATGCATTTAAGCTATAGGCATTTTGAGAGAGCATTTTAGCATAATCAACTCATATATTATCATTTTGGTTAAAATAAATCATTTTAGTATCAATAGCTTAATATTAGCTTCTTTATTTACATTTAGAGCAATATTTCAATCTCAAACCTCCATAAGCATCCATAGTGCAAAAAGCTGCTAAGAGCTACACTATTTTGGAACTTGGAGAGGAGAGAAACAAGGGAGAAGAAACCAAGAGCATGTTAGGAGGAATTTGGAGATGCCTCATCATATTTACCTTTTTAGTTAGATGTTTCATCATGCTTTTGATATCTCTTTTGATATGCTTGTGTAGGAAAGTATTTTGTTTGTGATTTCTGATACTAATGGTTTCCTTTATTTTCTTGTTTTGTGTCTTGATATCATTGACTAACCTTCCCTTTTTGCAAAGCATCGGGTATCACTAGACTCTTTTGCCAAAATGAGTCTCCGAGTAGATTTCTTGTAGGTCTTTGTTACCTTGGGAACAGTAACACTCTTTTTTTTCTTACTCGGTGAAGTTGCAGATACTCTAGTGTTAGGTTGCTTTGGAGGTGGAGTCGGTGAGGCCTTTGATGTGTCCTATTTCTTTCTCTTCAACACTTTTCCCCTAGGCAATTTGGTGCTCAGTGTTATAGCTGCCTCTTGGGCTTCAGATTCTTCTTCGGTAATAGCTAAAGTGCTTTTGATAGGTGTGGAGGAAGAATCTTCTCTGAATTTCTTCGATAATGCCTTTATCATCTTTGTTACCTTTCTTGTAGCTTTGGGTACTACAATGCTCATCTTTACTTTTTCCTTTACTTCTTCATAGGTTCCATACCTCAGCTTGGTAGCATGCCTCGCTAATGTAAAAAATGCATCAATTTGCTGTTGTGTGATGTCAAAATCAATCTCATAACCCATCGGTGACAAAGATTGAGTTCTTGGTTCCGCGGCATTCACATAACAGTAATCAGTGTCTACTTCAAAACATATGTCATTTTTGTATTTCTCCACTAGCTGGGGTGGAATCCTATATCTGTTATGCATTTTATCTTGGAACTTTCTGAAGTAATCATCCATAATATCATTGAAATTATCACCTAACTTCTTGATGAAGTCATTGATCTTATGGGTGATTGGTCGGTGTAGTTCCCAAACAACTTTACCAATTGATGGAAAGAATTTTTTAAAATAGAAAAACATGCATACAAATAATGATCCAAACTTTAGTGTATTACGCGAGTTGTTCTTCTTCGGCTTCCTAATGGTGTTCAGATTCTCAAACAGGTTCTTCAGCAACACCTCACATAGATCAATTTTCATTCCCTTTTTCACAATTTTGTATGCCAGGTCTACTGCTGCATAGGGCACACTGTTTTCCCTTGCTGATTGGAAGAAACAATAACCCATTACTCTTATGGAAAATTTTAGTTCTTCATCTATGACATTGTTCAATTTCAATCCTCTGCAATCTGATTCCACTCTGGTTAAACTGATCAATTCCTTTTGTGATATCATCTTTTGGGCTCGAGCATGATCATAAATGGGGTAACCGATAATCAAATGAATGATTTCCTTGGTAATCTTAAATGGTTTCTCTTCTAGCCACATGAAATCATCATGAACTCTGCTCAGAACAAACTTTACCCACTGGGGTTTGAACACACAGGGATAGGTTAGGGCTTCAGTTAATCCCTTGATCTTAATGTGTTCATACTTGCTATTCAATTTACCATCTATGCACAGTTCATCATAGGTGTCTTTGATTTCAACATGACCGAGTTCTTCAACATGACATTTGGTGAAGAATCTCACATCCTCGGCTAACAACACTCTATCGGGGATGAGTGAAAATGCGGTTTTGTCATCTAGTTTAGATGCAACTTTGGGAGTCAAAGAGTATTTTAGTGAGGGCTTCTCTACATTCTTAACAACAATGGGATCTTGGATTTTAGATGCCATTGTAGATTTCAGATAAAAGATAACAAAGGATCCTTAGGGTTTTAGGATTTCAAACGGCAGATGCTTCACACTTAGCAAATAATAGCAACTTGATAAGATCGGTAAACTAGTTTAACAATGCATTGAGATTGATGTAAATACCTTTAATTTGCTCTGTAGGAGGTTTGATCACCTTAGATTCACTTGCTCTGCTTTCTTGAATACTTGGTAAGTAAAAATGATAGCGAAAGTGCTTTTAAGTACACAATATACCTTATCGGGCTTTGTGTGGGTTAGATCAAAAATATTCAATACACTCAGTTCCACTTAACTTTCTTTCCTTTTTCCACTTTAATCAAGTAACCAAACTTCCTTCATTCACCGACTAGATAGGTTTCCTGTATACACCGACTTGACAGGTTTCCTGTAAAGTGCTCCAAAAGACTTTGATAGAATTTCAATCTTAATAATACATCTTAATTATGCAGATTTGAATTAAGTAAATAATAAAATAGGAACTGTTAAGATTTAACCTTGAGATAATGCAGTCCCTTCATACCTTTACCGATTAATTTGGAATAGGTGCACCTAACTCGGTAGGTAAGGTGCTTTCTTCATTTGACACAATTTCCTTCTTTTTCCAAATCATCTATAATTTTTCTTTTATTTCTTCAGTGTCTTTTCTAGGTTGATCTCTACAATCTCCAGCTAAGTGTCCAACTTTGTGACAATGAAAACATGCCATACCAGGATTTCTCCATGATCTTCGGTTGTTCATTCCAAACCTTATAAAACAGTTGGCACTTATATGTCCATGTCTTCCACAACATTTACACCATATCCTTGTATTGTAATCCCATGGTACTGCAGAATACTGTCAGTAAGGATTTGTGTGAGTTCGGTAACCTCTAGAATTTGCTCGGTGTCCATACCACATATAGTTCTTTTGCTTAAACCAACACTTCTCGGTACTATGTCCATATCTATTGTAGTTTTTACAAAACCCTTTGAATTTTGCCTTCTGATAATTGTTTACAGACTTTGTCCTACATTATTTAGATGTGTGACCATATTCATTGCAGTTGTAACAATAACCATTGGACTTAGTAACATTCAGTTGCTTACCTTTTCTGATTTGGCATATGTTGGCAGTAGGACCTTGATTTCCACAGTAGTTGCAAATAGGCTTCTTTCTTTTGATGTTATTCTTCTTTCTAGCTTGCTTTGATGATTCTCCTCTCTCGATAGTATGAATTCCCTTCTCGTTAGAGTTGTTTCCTTTGTAACTAAGTCCTACATCTTTGTTGGGTCTTCTTGTATTCAGTTGCTCATCCAACATCTTTGATGCTTCATAACTCTTCTTCAGTGTTTCTTTAGATTTCTTCTTTGTTTCAAGTTCATCGGTCAACCTTGATACTTCAAGTTTCATTGCTTGATTCTCATCATCCTTCAGAATTGCTTCATGATGTGCATAACCTAGTTGATCTGATAGATTTTGTTGAATTCCAGTCAACCTTGTGATTTCATCATTCTTATCAGATACTAAGACTTCAAGTTGTTGTTTCTCTCTTTGTAGATCTCGTACTTTATCCTCGGCTGTCCTCAATGCATCAAGATTTTCAGTCATCTGTGTGCTGAAATGTTCATGTTCTCTTTTCATTGCTTTCAGTTGATCAGCCAGTGCTTTGTTCTTTTCTTTCAATACTCCAATCATTTCTTCAGTCTCTTTAGATATACTATTCTCAGATCATGTCTCAATTTGTTCCACTAACTCTTGAGAGTCTTGGAAATCATTAGATAATCTTCTTCTTACTTTCAGAGATCTTTGCATTTGTCTTTGCATGTCTGCAATCACTTGATTAGCATGATCTAGTTCTTCTTGCAGATGCACAATCCTCCAAGATTGTTTATAGCCTTCCATTGATAAGATCTTTCTCTTTAGGCAGTTAAACCCTTTTCCAAGATTCAAGCTCTGATACCAATTATTAGGCCCAATATGGAAAGCTAATGTACTAAGAGGGGAGGGGTGAATCAGTACTTCAAAACTTTTCTTCAATAATAACTTTACTGTTATGCATCAACTGAATAGTGCAGTAACATAATATAAAGCTAAAACAAATAGATAACAATCATACATGATTCACTCCATAACACATATATTTTGATTACGTAGAAACTCTTAGTTAGAGAGAAAACTATGGTGGGGATGGCACCCACAACTTCACTATTGCAATAATAAAGAGTGCTCAGTAAGAGCTACATGTTTACCTATTTCTGATAGCTTACCCTGTTAGGAGTAACAAGACCTGTTAGATCTACCTTGCTAAAGGATATTACAACACTTAATCTAAATGTTGCACCTGGTTAAAGGCTTTACAATTTATAGACTTGATTAGAGTCTTTTACCCTATTAAAGGTTTCTCTTACAACTTCAAAATATTACAATAAATCATTACAATTATCTGCAACTTTACATCTGGAATGTTATAGTAGATTCTATGTGCTCAAAATTAGATTACCTTGCTTATAGCATACCTCGGTAACCCATATAGTAACTCAGTAAACCCTTCTGTTTACTCTGTTCTTTGATTGTTCTCTGAAATCCTTCTCGGTGACCTCTGTGTCTCTGTAACAGTCATAACACTTGGTGCTTTCACATGTCTTGCTTCATATATCTCTATATCTTCCTTTCTATCATGCTATATGTATATTTCTGATCTTAATCCATGTTGTATAAATAGACCTCTGTGTTCAATGAATCTGGTAACACGTTTCACTCAGTGTGTCATCTTTGCTACTCAATAGACATGGAATGATACTCAGTAGACAGCTCAGTGTATACTATGTTTTGAGACTACTTTCTTCAATAACCGACTGGACTATTCATACCGACTGAATGTTTCGATAGTAGTAACCGACTAGAGTATATAGAATAACTTTGACATAAAACTAATGGCAACTTGATAAGTAGTAACAGTACATTGTTATTGGATTTAAGAATCCAATTGTAGTCAGTGTGACTCCTATTTTTTGATTGAGCAATGAACTCTAGGAGGTTGGCCTTTCTGCATGTACAGACCCCTTATTGTATTCACTTACTATCTATAGTAGTATCATCTGATTGTGGGTAAGGTTTCCCACTATGGTTTTTCCCTTTACAAGGTTTCCACATCAAAATCTATGTGTCGTGTTGTGGATGTGTTTTGCTTTATGTTTCATGCATTAAGTTATACCTGTACTACTATAACTATTAATCTATTTTACTGCCATTAAGTTTGTTTTACTTGTACTAAGTTTTAAGTTGAAATAATTAGTTTTGGGTTATAATTTATTGATTACTGATTCACCCCCCCTTCTTAGTTGTCCTTCTTGGTTCCTAACAATTAGCATCTTAGCACCAGAGACAGTGAACACGTGATTTAATTTGGCCCTAAGGGTGTAAGAGAAACTAAAAAGAATAATTGAGAAGAGTATAAGAGGTAAAGGAGGGAGAAGGTTCAGAGCAAGAGGCAGTTTTTGAGGAAGAGGTCCTAACCGAAGAGCTGGTGGTGAGTCTATCCAAGGAGAGAAAGTTGGGGACTTAATTAGCAGAGGAGACTATCATGGGAGAAGACCTAATGGAAGAGGTGGTGCAAATAGATCAGGAAGAGGATCCAAGTTCTCCAGTATGTGATGTTATAACTGCAATCAGATGGGGCACCCGACCTACAAGTGCCAAGAGAAGGCCTCAACTTCTCATGATGGTGAGAAGAGAACCACTTTGACTCAAGAAGATGCAAGGAGTGTGACATCTCCTCAAAGTGAATTTGACATCAGAGATGGGAGAGAACCCCATGATCAAGAGGATAGTGCTCAAGCAACCAATAAAGAATGAGCCACCCCAAAGGAAGGCTTTGTTTAGAGTCAACTACAAGATTCAAGGTATGGTTTGTAAAGTTATCATAGATTCACGATCTAATCATAACATTGTATCTTTGGAAGCCATAAACAAGTTTAACTTGGAGAGAATACCCCATAGTTTTCCATATAGAGTCAGTTGGTTGAACAAAGGGCAACACATACTCATCAATGAACAAGCATGGGTAGAGTTTAGTATTGGGGGTATAAGGATAAAATTCTATGTGGCATCCTTCCAATGGATGCTTGCCATCTTTTTCTTGGTATACCATGGTAGTTTGAAAAAAATTCTCATCATGATGGAGAAAAGAATTCTTACTCCTTCCAAAAGGATGGTGTGACCTTTAGGATACAATCACTGGTAGAAGGGGATCCACAACATGTAGGATCTAGTGTGATGATGGTAGGAGAAAAATAATTCCTTGATACACTAAAGGAGGAAGGTGGAGAAGGTTTTTATTTGATTGTGAATCCCATGGAAGAAAGGAAGAAGGGTGTGAGTGAGGTTGGACCTAACGAGGTCAAGGAACTGCTAGATCGGTACAAAGGACTGGTTGTGGAAGATATACTCGATTCCCTGCCACCTATTAGAGATATTACTCATCAAATTCACCTCATATCGGGAGCAGTACTTCCTAACAAGGAAGCATATAAAATTACGCCGTAGCAGAATGAAGAGATAGCTAGGAAAATTTAAGAGCTCCTTCATAGAGGGTTGATAAGAAAGAGCCTTAGCCCATGTGCAGTGCCTACTATTTTAGCCCCAAAGAAGGATGGAAAATGGCAGCTTTGTACTTATTTTAGGACTATCAATAGAATAACCATCATATATAGGTTTCATATTCCAAGGATAGAGGACCTAATGGATTATTTAGAAGGAGCTACCTATTTCTCTAAAATTGATCTCAAGAGTGGGTACCATCAGATAAGGATAAGAGAGGGGGATGAATGGAAAACTACATTTAAAACCAATGAAGGGTTGTATGAGTGGCTTGTGATGTCTTTTGGTCTTTTAACTTCCTCCAGAACCTTTATGAGACTAATGAATAAAGTGTTGCAGGAGTTTATAGGGAAATTTGTAGTAGTCTACCTTGATGACATATTGGTGTTTAGTAAGAGCAAGGAGGAGAGCTTGAAATATTTGGAGATAGTCTTGAAGCGACAGGAGGAGAAGAAGTTGATGATAAATTTAGAAAAGTGTGACTTCATGAAGCAGGAATTGGTGTACTTAGGTTTTTTCATCTCTAAGAGTGACTTGAAGATGGATTCTTCCAAGGTAAAGGCTATTCTGAACTGGCCTACACCTAAGACAGTCGGAGAGGTAAGAAGTTTTCATAGTTTGAAAACACTTTATAGGAAATTCATAAGAAATTATAGTGATATTTGTGAACCTATGTTACAAACCATCAAGGATGGTGGTAAGGTGAATTTTGTGTGGACCAAAGAAGCAAATAAGAGTTTTGAGTGTTTAAAACAAAAAATTGCCAAGTACCCATTCCCAGTATTGCCTAATTTTTGTAAGGTTTTTTCTATTGAATTTGATGCAAGTGGTTTGGCTATAGGAGTAGTATTGAGCCAAGATGGGAGATAAGTGGCCTTTTTCAGTGAAAAGATAAATGAAGCAAAGAGGAAGTATTCATCATATGATTTAGAGTTGTATGCCATCGTACAAGCTCTAAAACATTGGAGGCATTACTTGCTTCCTAAGGAGTTTATTGTGTATACTAACAATCATGCTTAGTTTTTTTGAATGGACATGAGAAAATCAGTCTTAGACATATGAAATGGATTGAAAATCTTCAAGCATACACCTTCATCATCAAGCACAAGAAAGGAGTAGCCAATAAGGTTGCAGATGCTCTAAGTAGAAGGATGTTGATAGTGCGAGAAGTGCAGTTGCAGAGTATGGGTGTTGAAGCACTCAAAGGATTATATGAAGAGGACCAAGATTTTAAGGAAATATATAAGGTATGCTGTGAGTTTGCAAATGCTTTTCATGGAGAATTTTCTGACTACACCTTGAAGGATGGTATTTTGTTCAAAGGGTGTCAGTTATGTACCCCTAGATGTTCAAAGAAGGATAATGTAGTAAAGGAGAAACATAGTGGTGGTTTAGGAGGTCACTTTGGGATAACTAAGACTTTGGACCTAGTTAGGAGATTTTACTTTTGGCTGAAAATGTCGATTGATATCAAAAAGTTTGTGGAAAGTTGTATTGTTTGTCAGAGAGAAAAGGGGGCTCAACCAATGCAGGATTGTAACAACCTTTGCCTATACCGAGTAGACCATGGGAAAGTTTGAGTATGGAATTTGTGATGGGCTTACCCAAGACAAAGACAAGCTATAATAGTGTGTTTATTGTGGTTGATGGGTTCAGTAAGATGGCTCACTTTATTCCTTGTAAAACCACAAATGATTCTAGCTATATTTCAACATTGTTTTTCAAAGAAATTGTTAGAATCCATGGGTTCCCTTTGAGTATTATATATGATCAGGATGGCAAGTTTGTAGGCCATTTTTGGAGAGCTATGTAGAAAAGGTTGGCTACAAATTTATCTTTTAGCTCAGCCTGTCACCCTCAGACCGATGGCCAAACTGAAGTTGTGAATAGGTCATTGGAAAATCTTCTTAGATGTTTGACAAAGGATCACAGAAGTAGTTGGGATGTGGTGATACCTCAGTTAGAGTATGCCTATAATGATTCAATAAATAGGAGTACAAGTCTAAGTCCTTTTAAGATTGTGTATGGTAGTCATCCAAGAGGACTCTTTGAATTGAGAGATGTCCAGGGGTTGGACAATAGGAGTGGACATGTTGATGAATTTGCAGAGGCTATAAAAGAGGTGCATCAACAAGTCAGAGATACCGTACAATAGAATAGGCAAAAGGTTAAACCAAGAGTGGATCAGAGAAGGAGAGATGTGCAGTATTAAGTGGGTTACATGGTAATGGTTCATCTTATCAAGCACAAGTTGCCCAAGGGAAGCCATAGAAAGTTGAGGATGCGAAGAATTGGACCTTGTAAAATTTTGGATAAATGTGGTCCCAATGCTTACAAAATTGAACTCCCTGATGATGTTGCTATTTCACCTATATTTAATGTTTTTGATCTAACATTGTATAGGAGTCCTACTGTAGGAGAATGTGCAGGTGAATCTATTCAGTAAAGTGAAGAATGGTTAAAACACTTACCATCTAAGGAGACGCCTAAAATGGAGTGCATTTTGGACAGAAGGGAAGCCAAGAAAATAAGGTACATGACCTATCTTCAGCACTTAGTCAAATGGCATGGCCTTCTTGACTCAGAAGCTACCTGGATGCTGGAGGAAGATATCAAGAAGCAAGGTGGTGATTTGTAGTAGTTAGTCTCTAAGAGGACTTGACACAAATTTGATCTGGGGAGTATGGTGTAGGAGCACCTACCTGTGAAGGCATGAGCCAGGAACAAGATGAATTTCTATTAGTTAGAAGCAATGTAATAAGATTGTATGAGTCCTTTTTGTAATTCAATGTCATAGGAGTGTGACAAGTTTGTTCATGTTTGGGTCAAATTGTCATCTAGGGTCTGGTAGAGAAAATTGAGTCAATAAGGGTCACAATGGTCTAAATTGAGGGATCAAGTGACCACAAGTCTATTTGAGTCATTTTTGATGTTTTAGAATCAAATGTAATTATTTTGGGGGACTATGAGAGTCTAGAGTCTAAGTTGATCGAATTATGCAAAAGTTGTCATATTGTTTTTCACTTTTTGTAAATCGGGATTATCCAATGGTCATTTAGGTTGAAAAACAGTTGGACAAGGTTGTGGTCATTTGGGAAACACCTTTAAAGGCCCCAACAATGAATAATGTATGTTGGTTGAGTTGATTGTTTTGAAAAGGAAATTGAAGCATCAAGAACTATTGGAAAACTCTGAAAAAATGTCTAATTTCTATTGATTGCATACTGAAGGTGGATTGGTAAGAGTGCTCATGGCATAAATCCTGTAACTAGATTAGTTTACCTTTGTTTTTATTTCAGTGTGAAGTCTTGAAGTGATCTCTGCCCTATTTTACAAGCAAATCTCTACCCAGTAGCCTAAAACTATTAAACCGCTAGGGTTTGACTACAATAATGGGTTTTGTCCTATCAATCCTTCACTGAACACTCTACCATTATAGGAGTGTTGGGTGAATATTTTGTCACTAGTATACCAATGACAAAATGTATGATTCACACACAACTATGTTGAGAAATTAATCTCTCCTCTCATCAAGGGGAGGTTCCCTTTGAAATTTCTTCTCTAATTAACAAGAAACTAAAATCTCTGGGTAAGTTTTGGGCATATAACTCTCTTTTTTCAAAGTCTATGTATTCTCCCTCCACTTTATTACAATTATATATCGCTTCCGATACTAAAATAAATGAACAAACTAATCCAACAAACTATACCAAAACTTACAATCAGGAAGCACAAAGTCTCTCTTGAATGTAACACTAACTTAACTAATTATCACAAATGGTAAGAAATCCAACTTGCAACTCAAAGTCTTCAAGTGTACTTTCCCAATCCTTAAAACTACAAGTAATAGCAGCAATACAAATCCTACCACTAATCACTTAACATCAGAAAATTTCCAAAATATGCAAGGAGCACAAAGTCTACTTTCACAATTAGAGAGATCTCTTACCCACATAACAATATCTCCAATATCAAGGAATTAAAGAACATATATAAGTAATCAACATAGGAACATTAACTCATATAAACAATCTTTGACACAACACAAAGTTTGAGATCAAATAGAATTGTTTTTTGTATTTTCTTGATTGAATCTTCACAACAAAATCTCAAAGCCTTAGTTGAGGCAAAAATTTGGCACAGTCTTGCTTAGCATAATAAAAGATAAATATTTACAAATGAGGTTCCTCTTTGTATAGGAAAAGAGTGGAGAAAAATGTGGGCATAGTTGAATAATTCAACTGCACAGTCCCACTTGACTATAACTATAGCAAAAAGAAAACTTCCAGCATCTAACTATGCAACTACATGAAAAGAAAATGTTGAAAAGGGGACACTTTATTCATCTTTCTCCTACTCATTAGATTTCTAAAATTCTTCAAACTTGGCCAAGATGGCCTCCATCTCAGCTTTGTCCGGCATTGGGGTAGAGTTGGTGATGATGTGAACATGGGAAACTGCATCTTCAACCTTTATATATTTCTCTTTTCCATCTTTCAACATGGACGCAAGGATCTAAAAACTGACTTGAATTTCCAACAATTTATCAAATGCACTCAAAGAGAAATCTTGTCTTGTACAATGATCCATTAGGGAAAGAAAATATTATGTGATGGTGTCACTGGTCACAAGGTTTTGATTATCATCATATAAGTAACAAGGAATGTCAGCAATTCTCGGTGAAATGAGATCAATCTCATTATCACCTTCCTTCATTTCTTGATCCAACTCTGCAATCATCAACCTTATTGTTTCTTTCTTATGAGACAATAATGACAGGATTTGGATATACTTCTCTCTGGTTGAAATTACCTTAATCTCCACAAGGATGTCAATTCTGAAATCCTCTATTTTATTCCAAAGAGTTGCACTTCTCTCAATATCTTCTATTTCTTGAGATAAAGAAGTTTTAATACCTTGCATTTGACTTTGAATAGCTTCAAAATCAGCCAACAACTTAATTGTTGAATCTAGAAGATGAGAACCTTCTGATTTCAATCGAGCAATCTACTCATCCACTACCTGGCCCTTGATTCCCACTTGTTCAACCTTTTTGAGAGCCTCAATATCCATTGAGGAAACTATTGGCTCGATTTCCTAGGAGGATTGTGTAACCTTGAGAAGCACAATTGTTAATTGCTCACATTTTTGTTTTAACTCATTCTTCTCATCTCTTTCCTGATAAAATCTCCACACCAAAGAGTTGAAAGAAGTTTGGGAATCCAACTTGACACTTTCATGTGTTTCCACTCCAAGTTCCATAGTTTGCATAGTATAGTCCTCAAGTTGTATATTACCTTTATTCTTGTCTGATGAAGGTACCATGACCTCAACATATTTCCTTTTGGTAGCTGGATCCACTGATACCTGAGAAACTATATTTGGCTTTTTAGTACCTTTGGGTTTGGGAGGAACCAATGGTTCGAAATCAAACTCATCTGGTGAAATCACCTATTTATTTCTTTTGGGTGCTACTACATCCATCCAAGGTGTTGATTCTGGGTTGGCAGATGGAGTTGCAACTGGTATTTGAGAAGCAAACTGACTTGAAGTTGCAGTTGTTGTAGATGTTGTCACCGGTATCAAGGTTGAAGTGTCCAGTGATATGCTAGTTGATGTAGCAATAGTAGTTGCTATTGACACCTCCTTTGTAACCACTATAGATGGAAGAATGGAAGGTACACTGGTGGTAATCTTAGTACTTACATAGGGTGGAACTTCTGCTACAATCGTTGTGGAAGGTAAAGTCACCATTTGTTGTTCTGCAAATGCCTGCTCCATAGCTTCAATAAAATCTAACATCGAGGATTCAATAGTGGATGAAGGAATATCATCCAAACTGGAAAAATTGGATAGTGTGAGATACTATTGAGAATTCTCTGATTGTGTCATTTCCATATCTAATTATTCATCATCAAATCCCTCATCTTCTTGATCTGAGTCAGATTTAATAGAATAAATAACCACCCCTGAATGAGTTGATACCTATGAGGTGGTGGGAGTATTACCCTCTCCTTGATGTGTTGGTTCTTCAACCTATACTTCCTCTTGATGAGGAATTTCCCCTTATTCTAGTTCTTTTTCTTTCTTATTTTCCTTAATAAACTACTACTCTGGCTCTTTCATTGTTGTCTCTTGCACTATGGAAGAAGACTCACATTTTTTAGACCCTTTGATTGTGAATTTAATTTTAGGCCCTTTACCCTTAGATTGTGTCGAAGGGATTGATGGTGGCGCTTGCAGATCCGCTTTGCTTTTGGTCCTTGTTTCAGCTGTAGTTGTTTTACCAATTGGACCATCACTATTTTCATCGTCATTAGAACTAGAAGGAAGTTGTTTCATTATGATTTTCTTCTTTAGAAACCATGCATTGGTATTTGCCAAAATAGGGGCAATTCTTTGAGTAATAGATTTACTCTCCTTCTTTGACCATTGCACAAGTGGGAGTGGAGAATCATCAATTTTCCATTCATAATAGACTAGGTCTACTATGTCATCAGTATCCTCCATGGTCATCAGGATTTTGGCCAAATCTAGATTTTCAATTTGCTTCAATTTAAGGCGGTTGAAATCCATTCTCCTTACATCTTCTTCGTCCTGGAAATCTGCCCATACATCCTCAAATCTGAATAGATGAGTGTAATTCCTTTTGATTTTAATTTTTATGCCATGAAAATCAAAATTATTTTGGGCTTTGAACCTCCTCATGGTATTCCATTGCATTTCCTCTTCCATGTTCTTAGCCTTGGGATTGGTCATAATTGAATACCGATCAATAGATTCTAGTAACTTTAAGTCAGTCTTATGAGCTTATGACTTCTTTTCATGCACATAAATCAATTGCCGACATAGTTTCATGAGTATAATTTTGTCAGATTGATATCTTGGCAAAATGAAGGGTTCTCCTGAGAAACATCCTATCTGGATGTAAGTGAATGTAGGGAACTGAAGAAAGACACATCCAAAATGAGAAACCTTTCTATATGCTTCTTCTGATAGTCTCTTGTTCTACAAGTCTTTATCAAACATACACTTCCATACAACAAAGAAAATGTCATTAACCCTTCTTAAATGACTCCCTTGATTATTGATTGCGAGTTGGTCATAATAGTTCCAAACAGGTACTAACCTTCTGTCACCCTTTGTAGACAGACCTGGATATTGCCTCATGGAGCAGCTGCATATACAAGGTATGAGGTCATGTAGAATTTAGTGTTACCTTGACCTCTTTAGTTGTGCACAAAGCGCATCATTGATTTGCTCACCCCAATCTATCTTGACAGCTCCTTTCCTGATTATATTCATGTAGTAACACATCCAATTCTAGAAATAATGGGAATCCTTCAGGCCTTTCACTCATGCCAACATGGTTACCATATCATTATACTCTTCATTGAAGTCACTTCTATGAAAATACTTTGGCCATATAGAAGTGGTGGAATTTCTGGTAGTAGAGAGAAAAATTGTATCAATTATCTTCTTACACTTTACATCATTTTTCTCAAAATATTCTTGAGCACTCTCCTAAGTAATATCAACCACCTCCTCAACCGTAGAACCCTTGAACACACTATTGAAGAAAACGTTGTCTAATGTCATGACCACATTATAGTCAGCATCCTTTATCTATGTCATATTTGGATCAAAATGATCCGCTACTACAAGTACGAAATCTGGATCATGAGCTGCTACTGGAAAGGAAGCATACTTGTGTAGCTCTGATTTGATCAGGTTTGATACACATGAAGGAGCTTTCTCAACTTGATCAATGAAATCTTGCATTCTCATATGACCAATCTTTGTATCTCTTATCTCCTTGATATTGGAGTCAAATGACCATTATGGATATATATTCAAGTATTTATCATACTTGTACTTCATCTTCTTTGCTGACAACTTGCTTGGGGAGGATTCCAATTGACTTGAAGAAGGCTCTGAATCGTCTTTAGAGGGCTTTGACATTTGCAAAGTACTACATCCAACACTGGGGATTATCTTTTTTGACAATAATCATCATCAGAAAACTGAATTTTATCAAATGGATCAAGAATTCGGAGCCAGAATGGACTTAGGAACAAAACTATCAAAAACTAGCAGGTCGAGGAAAAAAGTCCGATCTGCACCTTAAGCATAAAAATTTGTATATTGGACTTTAAAGTTTGATGTACAAATTGGGGGAAAGATATTAGCACATTGGACTTTTTAAAGTCCGATGTGCAACAAAAACATGCAAAAAGAAATATGCACATCGGACTTTAAAGTCCGATGTGCATGGGGAAGAACAAAGGTTGACATGTCAGGTTTTAAAACCTGACATGTCAACCAGATAAACCAGACTCTACATATTGGACTTTAAAGTCCAATATGTGGGAAAAGACTCCTTGCAAGTCAAACTTTTAAGTCCGACATGCATCTCCCTTTTTGCAAAGCTACACATCACACTTTAAAGCTCGATATGCAATTGGAAATTCTCTTTAAGTCAGATTTTAAAGTCCGATCTGTAGGAAAAGAACTGCCTGTAAGTCAGACTTTAAAGTCCGATCTACAGGGAAATGAACCAAAACATTGCACATTCTGACAACAAAACACCTTGCATGTCGAACTTTAAAGTCTAACCTACAAGCAAAACTGTAAAATCTAAAGAACCTAAAAATGAGAAAAAAAAAAAAAGGTGAAAAGCAAAAGAGGCTAACCGACAGAGTCAATCAACCTTTCCTAGAGGATGTAAGGTACGAAATAAACCAGTTTCGTAGGGTTGCCTCACAATTTTAGCCCCACTAAAATCAAGGACAACACGGAGATGATAGACCACTGTATCATATGTCAGTACCAAAAGCCATTAAGAGGATACAATAGGGTGAAGAGGATGGAGAACTAACCTTAGGTCTAGCATCTCTATGTGACAGACCGGTTTGATGAGTGCAGTGCATGAGAATTGAGAGATAGAGCACTGGGAAAGGGTTTGAATGTGATAGAAGAGAACTTTTGAGGTTTTCATGACATTTCATGGTCAGTGATGGTCACCCATTAGGAGAACCAAACTAGTTTGTGAAAGGCATTCAATCAAATAGGTCTAAAAGCCCTATTAGGTTTGTTAGTGCAGCAACGGTTGGAATATCTGCCAGTTAATCTAGTACCAGAAACTGAGAAATTGTTGAGAAATCCCAAAACGGTATTTGAAAACATAATTTGTTTGTATATAACCGCAGGGTGTCAAAATTTATCACCCGATTCCCTCAAAGGGAGCCCTAATAGCAACCGGTTCAGGTTTGTGGGTGAATGAGTCAAGATTGTTGTTCTGGTGGATCTAAACCATGAAATATTATTTTGTTTGTGTTCAGATATTGTGAGAACATCCCTTCAAGGATTATTGTATTGAATTGGTCAAGTGGGTCATTCAAACCCTTAAGCCTAGTAGTAGCCCACTCATTGTATGCAAGGGTGTGTGTAGCCAAACAAGAACTTGAGAAGTGTTAGCTAGTTGTAAGTGGACATAGTGGAGGCTTGGGATTTTCCAAGGTGTTTTTTGGTGTCATTGAACCATTGCTTAACTTAATGATTGTGTAAGTATTTTTGGAAACAAGGATTATCGGTTGAGTCTGTGAGCCTTAGAGGTTGGTTGGTTCAAGGTCACCCTCCTTCCGGTCTATTACCTCCTCATCATATTAGTATTAGAGTAGGATTTTGAAGATCACTTGGATGGTTTGGTCTTAGTGTATGTCAGAGGAAGAGATTCAAAGAGGGACTAATAGAATGTCTCCTAAGAGCATGTCACAAGATACGATAAAGAAGTTGATTAAAGAGATGATTGAGTCCAATCTTGAAGAATTGAAAAAGACTAAGGATAAGAAAGATGAAAGTGACACTAATGAAGAAGGGGATAAAGAATATGGGGAATCCTCTAAGCGAGTAGAAGAGATACGTGCAGATAAGAGGGCATTTGTAGATGCCATGAGGTCAGTCAATAGGGACACCATTGATGGGTTGCCTATATATAGTGGAAGTAAGGAAGAAGAAGAGGTGATAGACTAGATTGAGGCATTGACCAGTCATTTTGAGTACAAAGAAATCCTTGAAGATAAGAGGTTGAAGTTGGAAAAAGAAAGGTTGAAGGGGTCTTCTCTTACATGGTGGAACTAGGTACAAGGAGAGAGAGTTAAGGAGGGAAAAAGTATGATAACCTCTTGGGAAAGGATGGAAGGTGAAGTCAAGGCACAATTCATGCCCATTGACTATGAAGTGCAGATGTATAGAAAATTGTAGAACCTCAGACAGAGAGACCTTGATGTGAATGCATATATGGAGGAGTTTCATAAACTCAAACTCATATCAAAGAGACAAGAAGAAGAGTCAAAGAAAGTGGCCAAGTACTTGAATGGCCTAGGGATGAATATCGAAAATGAGATTAGCATCTTGGCACCAGAGATAGTGAACAAGTGTTTTCAATTGGACCTAAGGGCATAAGAGAAACTAAAAAGAAGAAGTGAGCAGAGTAATAGAGGTAAAGGAGGGAGAATTTTCAGAGGCAAAGGCAGTTTTGGAGGAAGAAATCCTAACCAAGGGTCTACTAGTGAGTCTAGCCAAGGAGAGAAATTTATGGACTCAAGTACCAGAGGACGATACCATGGGAGAAGACCTAATGGAAGTGGTGGAATAAATGGATGAGGGAGAGGATCCAAGTTCTCCAATATGAGATGTTATAGCTACAATCAGATGGGGCACCTAACCTACAAGTGCCCCGAGAAGGCCTTAACTTCTCATGGTGATGAGAGGAGAACCACTTTGACTCAAGAAGATGCAAGGAGTGTGACATCTCTTGAAGTGAATTTGACATCAAAGATGGGAGAGAACCTGATGATCAAGAGGGAACTTCTCAAGGAACCAGTAAAGACTGAGCCACCCCAAAGGAAGGCTTTGTTTAGAGTCAACTGCAAGATTCAAGGTAAGGTTTGTAAAGTATTCATAGATTTGAGATCTACTGATAACATTGTATCTTTGGAAGCAGTAAAAAAGTTGAACTTGAAGAGAATACCCCATAATTGTCCATATAGAGTTAGTTGGTTGAACAAAGGGAAACACATACTCATCAATGAACAAGCATGGGTAGAGTTTAGTACTGAAGGGTATAAAGATAAAATTTTGTGTGACATACTTTCAATGGATGCTCTCCATCTTTTCCTTGGAAGACCATGGCAGTTTGAAAGAAAAACTCATCATGGTGGAGAAAATAATGCTTACTCCTTCCAAAAGGATGGTATGACCTTTAGGATATAGTCAGTGGTACAAGAGGATCCACAACATGTAGGTTATAGTGTGATGATGTTAGGAGAAAAATAATTCCTTGATACACTAAAAGAGGAATGTGGAGTAGGTTTTGCTTTGATTGTGAAGCCCAAGGAAGAAAGGAAGAAGGGTGTGAGTGAGGTTGGACCTAACAAGGTCAGGAACTGCTAGACCGATACAAAGGAGTGGTTGTGGAAGATATACCTAATTCCCTACCACCTATCAAAGATATTAGTCATCAAATTGACCTCATACCAGGATCAGTACTTTCTAACAAGGCAGCATATAAAATGACCCCACATCAGAATGAAGAAATAGCTAGGCATCATTGGCTCATGTTGATAAGAAAGAGCCTTAGCCCATATGTAATGCCTATTGTTTTATCCCTAAAGAAGGATGGAAAATGGTGGCTTTGCATTGATTCTAGGGCTCTCAATAGGATAACCATTAGATATAGGTTTCCTATTCCAAGGATAGAGGGCCTAATGGATTATTTAGGGGGAGCTACCTATTTCTCTAAAATTGATCTCAAGAGTGGGTACCATCAGATAAGAATAAGAGAGGGGGATGAATGGAAAACTGCATTTAAAACCAATGAAGGGTTGTATGAGTGGCTTGTGATGCCTTTTGGTCATTCAAATTCCCCTAGCACCTTTATGAGACTAATGAATGAAGTGTTGCAGGAGTTTATAGGGAGATTTGTGGCAGTCTACCTTGATGACATATTAGTGTTTAGTAAGAGCAAGGATGAGCACTTGAAACACTTGGAGATAGTCTTGAAGTGGCTGGAGGAGCATAAGTTGATGATAAATTTAGAGAAGTGTGACTTCATGAAGTAGGAATTGGTGTACTTAGGTTTTGTCATCTCTAAGGGTGACTTGAAGATGGATTATTTGAAGGTAGAGGCTATTCTGAACTAGCCTACACCTAAGACAACCAGAGAGGTAAGAATTTTTCATCGTTTGGAAATATTTTATAGGAAATTCATTATAAATTATAGTGATATTTGTGCACCTATGTTAGAAACCATCAAGGGTGGTGGTAAGGTGAAGTTTGTGTGGAACAAAGAAGTAGATAAGAAGTTTGAGTTTTTAAAACAGAAAGTTGTCAAGTACCGAGTCCTAGTATTGCCTGATTTTAGTAAGGTTTTCACCATTAAATGTGATGCAAGTGGTTTGTCTATAGGAGCAGTATTGAGCCAAGAGGGGAGATCCGTGGCCTTTTTGAGTGAAAAAATAAATAAAGCAAAGAGGAAGTATTCCTCATATTATTTAGAGTTGTACACCATGGTACAAGCTCTAAAAAAGTGGAGGCATTACTTGCTTCCTAAGGAGTTTATTGCTTATACTAACAATCATGCTCTTAGTTTTAGGAATGGATAGGAGAAACTCGGTCATAGACATTTGAAATGGGTTGAAAGTATTCAAGAATACACCTTCATCATCAAGCACAAGAAAGGGGTAGCCAATAAGCTTACATATGCTCTAAGTAGGAGGGTGTTGTCAAAGCAAGAAGTGCAGTTGCAGAGTATGGGTATTGGAGCACTCAAAGGATTGTATGAAGAGGACCAACATTTTAAGAAAATATATAAAGGTATGCTGTGAGTTTGCAAATGCTTTTCATGGAGAATTTCCTACCTACACCTTGCAGTATGGTCTTATGTTCAAAGGGTGTTAGTTATGTATCCTTGGGTGTGTGCACAAAGATGGTGGTCAGAAAACAAGACACCACCCAAAAAAAACATGGAAAAACAACCAGCGCATACGCGGTTTTAAAATTTGAAATTCTCACGTATGCACATAGGTTTGTTCTTCCCGAACCTAGAAAAGGTAGCGCGTACGTGCTGCCTTTAGGAAAATGAGCGCATACACACTACGCCTAGGAAAATGAGCGTGTACGCGCTGCTCATAGGAAAATGAGTGCATACACACTAATAATCCAAATAAAACCGCATACGCAGTGCCTAGTAATTTTTTATTTTTTTTAACCGGGTCTCATTTACCCATGAATAGCACGTTTTTAACTTTGTTTTTTCCCCATTTCCTCTCCTAAACTATAAATGGGGTGCTATATTTGTCCTCCAACCTATGGATCAAGGTTAGTTTTTGTTTATTTTTGTCTTTCTTTCCGGTTTATGCAATTTGTTTTACATTTTGAATTTAATTTCATTAATTTTGATTAGGTTTTTTCATTTTTTGTTTCAAAAACTAGATTCTTCTAATCTAGAACAAGAACAACCAAATACACCTCCTAAAAACACAGAAGAACAACTCCCAATTCCTCCTTTTGACCGGACACTCGAAACACAGGAAGAATTAATTAATCAGTTAGGACAAAATACGTCTAAAATCAATAGACTGATTGTTAAATTGAAAACTTTTGAACTTGACCATCATCAATCCCTCGCCACTGGCCTAGAAACATTAGCTAGTGGTGCCATAGTTGTTTCCACATAAATTACCAAATGGGGAAGCTTTAGGGATAGGTGTTGTCAATTCTATGCCAATGGGCTATCATACGATGGAGTAAAAAACAAAAAATATTACTAAACAACAAATATGTGCCCTTTTTGTTGATCCCAAAATTGGTCAATCATTACCTCTTAATGCAAAGAGGTTTCCCATACATTGGTGTACCAATGTGCAGATGAAGAATCTTTTTTGGTAGAGGTGGTGGATGGTCTTTGATGATCCACCTTGTAATAATTATGAGGTGCCATTATATTTTTTGAGAAAAATATATTGTGAGTTTGTGCTCAATGTGCAGCTAAACTATTTTGACATGAGAGAGTTTCATGGTAGAGGTGGTGGCTCTACCCAAGATAGACCTGGAGCCCGTAGGCAATTACCCATGGAGATTTGCCGCCCCCTAGCACCCAAACCCAAGGTGCATCAAGTTGTCCCATTAGAGCTGAAAGAGTCGATGGAGCTACAAACTCTTCAGGTGGCCACATCATTGACTGGTGCCATCATCCAGCATGGGACATCATTAGCACACCCTATTGTATTGGATGATGAGCCATTATAGGGTGACAGAGAGCCCATCCAGCATATGTGTGTCAGTTGCTCGGGGATATGCTTAGGGATAGATGATGCAGCCAGTGCAGATGGATCCTCGTATCATCTGTGCATGATTTATGGTTGTAGATGTCAAGCTCACATGGTTGAGGATGTCACGCTGACAGATGAGTTGATGGACATGGTGTTTTACCATGAGCCATAGAAACAAGTGTGTTGATTTGAATTCATAACATTTTAGTTATTAGTCACTTTAAATTTGTAATTACATAAATGAATTTTCATTTATACATCAATTTAAATTGAGACAAATAATATGCATTTCAGGATGTAGCAGCGGTATCCCATACACCTCCCCTAGTTACTATAGTTGCAATTTCGATGCCTGAGGTATAAATTTTGTAACATGTTAAAATAGAATAGTACACTTTGAATTCAAAAAAATACAAGATATACTAACTATCTTTAATGCTTGGTCTAATTTCTGGTTTGTAGGTGTTGACAAGGGACAAAATGTCCCATATTGATGACATCACGCTCTCAGGGATCAATTTTGGCCTACAAGGCTATATGGTATCATATTTTGTACAACTCTTTTTATGTATTATTTTGATGGAATATGCAAGTCATTTCATTTTATATTTTTTAAATTATGTTTAATTTATTATCTATACTAATATCTCATGTTAATTTTGTTTTTTTTAGGGTACCCCTTCCGCGTCTAGGGCTCGTCCTAAGAAAAAGAATTCCTCGAAGATGCCAAAATGTGGGAAGAAGGTAATTGAACACATTTTTAGTTGTACAATTGTTTGAAAATGTTGAAATAAAGTATTAGTTGGGGTTTGTAGATTGATTAGTGTTTGTTGTCTATTTTACATGTACAACGGCCATTGAGCTTTGTGGATTTGTTGAATGCTCCTGATTCGCCCATGGATCAAGAGAGGGTGGAGGTATGTATCTCTACTTTATTTTCTTAATTTCATGATTATATGCATGCATACATGTGAACTTGTGATATATTATAATCTTTTTTTTTTTTCATACAGGAAATATCCATACCTATTTCGTTAATGGTGAACCCTCCTCCTTGCACTGGAGAAGCATCTCAGGATCTGGTACAATTTTGTTTGATATGTAAAATTAATTTTTTTAACCTTCAATACTTATCATTATATTAATTGTATTTAATCTTTGAACATTTTTTGTATAGGTAATAGCGACAGTTTCTACATCGATGGTGAGTCATCCTCAGTCCATTGGAGAAGCATCTCAGGCACAGGTATGTCATTGTTCTCTATATTATAGCTTTTAAGTGTTTTTGATATATTTATGTTAGTACATTGTATTAATTGTACATTTAATCTACAATAGACCCCTTCACGGTACAGCCATAATGTGGATCCATTTAAGTATCTCTTCAAGACAACTCCTAAGAGTGACAAGGAGAAGAGAGTGAAGACATTAGCTCCTAGATCAGCCGATGAGGTAATCTACATTTCAATTGAAAAGAAACTAAAGTTAAATGCATATTAATGTTGTTAATTGTGAACTATTTTCTACAAAAGAATTCTAACTTGGCTTTTGAATTGTGGTTTTGCAGCCATCTACAGAGCCGCGTACTGCATTGAAGAGGCTTGATTTTGATGATCCACCACAAGTTTAGGATCATATAGTGTTAGTTTTGGTCATAGAATGACCAATACATGTAGATATATTCTACATTTTTATTGTATATCGATTTGGACATGGCATATGCCACATTTTTGTAATACTTGTATTGACTTGGCAAACATGCCTTTATATATATATATATAAATATCGATATTCGATCTAATAAATGTGTAATGAGTTCATTATTTTGTATTCGTTGTATTTTGTGGTTGTCCTTTTATAAATTTAAATGAATATTTGCATATGTAATCAACAATATGAATATAAACAACAAAAATATATGATATAAAACATTGCAATTGTGGAATATGATTTGATAAAATTTCTAAAATGTTGAATTAACCCTACAAAACTCCTTGTATTCACTTCATTATTGTGTATTCGCTGTATTTGGTGGCTACCCTTTTATAAATTTAAATGAATATTTGCATATGTAATCAACAATATGAATATAAACAACAGAAATCGACAATATGAATATAAACAACAATGTGTTTGGTGCAAGAGCACCCTCACGCTTGCAATGGTCAATTTTTTTTCATCGTGTGCACAAACCAACATTGCGAGCATGTCCGAGTGGAAAGGTTTATGCTAGGCATGCCCCTGTCGTGCATCCCAAAGCACCGGAACGTCGAGAGTCATACCGTACCGATGCGATCTCTCAATTGCCCTGAATCCAAAAATTTGTCAAAACTTGACGGGATATTTCTTCAAATCCAGGACACATATGGTTGATTTATTTGATCCTATGGGGTCACATGAGGCTCCTTTACAATGGCCTATCTTTTTTTTTGACAACTAGGAGCCATTTTTAATTATTAACATTTTTTCGCCTACTCCAAAAACCATCAGTTGCATGAAATGCAAAGTTGCAAGATTGGCTAGAATTGATTCAGTTCGTCATGTGCACAAATCGATGTCAAAGCATCCTTGTACAAACTCTGATGAATGAGTATGATCATCACTTATGTAGAAGTGGTACTCTCATACAACCTTTCTATCCTCCTCTTTGCTATCATCTACATGCATGAATGCTATGTGTACAAAAATAGAAACTTGTGTAGAGTGATAATCCATGGATTGCACTTCATTTTGAGGTTGTAGTGTATAATTTATAGCAAAATCAACGATAGAGATAGTGGTGCCAAGAGGAAATGTGTCCTTACATAACTTGAATTGCTCATCTAACCATCAAGCTCTATGTGTATGCATTATGTACTCATAAACTAGTTTCTCTTGAAACATTTTCATAAATTGAGCTACACATATATCATTTTTCACTAGCTCACATCTCTTCAAATCTTTTCCATCTTTAACTCCATATGTGATTGTCTTGTATTTTCTGAAAGAAACTAGTTTTGTACCAATTTCATGTGTGCTCTCCAAATGTACGCATCTTGGTAAATGTTGCAAACCACCATATATAGCACAAGAACCTTCCAAACAAGGCATATTATAATAAATGCAACCATCATGTCTATTACATAGCACACTTGAAATAAATTCTCTTACTGACTTAGGAGGTGCTTGTATATTACATTCTTGCAAAACATCGTTAGTGTGCAAAGTAGAACAAATATGACGAAAAATATCATAATGCATGGAAAATTCAATATGCATCTTACAACAACACGTGGTGCGTACATGATTAATCTTAATATAAAAAGGTTTTTCCATTTCAAAAAATCTTTGAGAAATTCTTATTTGAGGAAAATTTTGGAGGAATCTTTCATATAATTTAGTTTGAGTCATATCCAAATAGTGTTTGGCATGTGGCTCATGATTTGTAGACCCAATTCACCTTCTAACAACATCTCTTTGGTTGGGCGATACTCTTGTGTTGTCATGCCAAAAAATTTCAATTAATGCTTTTAGTGCATCAACAACAACCTTGTCTTTGCGTGGTAGTCTACCCGAGAATGCCCAAAGAGAATTATTGTTAGGTTCCTCTATTTGTTCCTGCCTCTTTAATGCTTTACTTAATGTTGTTCTACTAACATTTAATGACTTACTTATTTTGCTTATCAAATGATCTTTTTTTATTTTCTTGCTCATTATGGTTGATGTAATGACACATCGAGTAGCATTAGAATCTTTACTATGTGATTTTGAACCAATAGATTGATATACATCAAATAAATTTCTAACAATAGTTCTTTCACTATTACTTTCAGATGATCTTAGGCCTAGAATTTTC